>NC_139999.1:17603911-17676411 GCF_964263955.1 Coregonus lavaretus | reverse complement strand
ACTTCATATTCTCCTCTCCCTGCTCCCCACACCCATCTCATCTCATCCTGGAGACTGGGCAAGACAAGGGAGGACACTGTTGCCCTATATGTCATTAACGGCAGTGGGCAGCATGTAAACACTGAAGATCTGTCCTCTGTGTCCAGTGGAGTCTAGGAGTCAATCAGCTTGGGAGGCTTGTCTTGACATTTATCCCCATATATCTCCTCTTCCTGGTTTCCAAACCTTTCATCTGTGGTTTTGGAGGGTTGTTTGCTCCTCGAAGGCTTTTTACAGCAGTAATTGGAGACTAAACGGGCAGATATGAATTATGCTCTGATAATTGCTTTTTGCAGCATTTCAGTCTCTGTTGTTATATCTCTCCACTCTCTTTATCACAATCTACACTGTGGCTACACCTACTCTCTAACTGATCAGCACTATGTCATCATGTAAAACACCATATTTTCATTTCCCCCTCATAGCATGTTTTCATTTTTATTTAAGTTTGATAGTCATATGGAATTATGGGAAATGCCTACTTTGTTGTCAAAGTGCATGCTAAAGGTTTTAAATAAATACGTTTCTAAAGCAGATTTCTGCCCGTTTAAAATATCTGATGTAACATAGCCTACAAATAATGACACATGGCCTGGAAATCGTATAAAAAATATGAGGAAAAGGCATTTTATTTTTGCTTGCTCCTCAATATACAACATATTTGCGTGTGTAAATCACAACAAAATCAGTGATCGTTGACAGATTCTAGCAAAATAAAATAAAATATTCTGAGAATTTACAAAGCCTTACCTCTACTTACCTAGTTAATAAACATTCATATTTATATTGCTGGTTTACAGTGTTTTCTCTGCAAACTTAAGTTCTAAATAAAAAATTAATGTTTACTAATGTCAAAAAAGTTGTTCAAATTATAGTTGATACAACATTACAGAACAATTGCTAACAATATTCAATAGACAGTATATCAAGTCTAAACTTACTTTGTCAGCTTATATTGGCGTCCATAGACAAATTGGTTTATATATTTCAGTGCACAACAGTTAACAGTTAAACTGTTTTACGAGAAAAAATAAACATTGCATTCTCTAAGAATACTACCAGAGTAAGAAATCAAAATGGATCCAATTCCAGCTCCTGCAAGCTGATCCAGACTGAATCCATTCCAATTCCCATGCTGTGCTATCAAAACAAGTACTAAAAATAAAGCACTGTGACTACCAAGTCCTGGGAGCTAAACAAAGCTGTCATATTGAGTGTCACAAAGGGAGCAAGATAAGAAAGGTAATGCACTAAAAAGTCTGAAATACCAGTCAGTCCTTCGCCTCATATGAGCAAATCAGAAAATGGAGAAAAAATAATATTTCATCTTACTGTCACACAAAGAAGAGAAAGAAATGTCTTTGTGCTCCTAAAAGAAAATTATTTCTGATTTACCCCACATGTAGTATCTCTCGCCATGTAGTACGGTCATTCCACGCAATGAGTGCCTTTTGCATCCCTTTGATCTTTTAAGTAGAAATTGTGCAACAATATTGAATTTTGAAATCCTGTTATATTAAATGAAGTACGCTTTATTAATATAGACCACATGGATAATTCAATTAATCTGATTAATATGAATAAAGATTTGCTAAAGTTCCAAAATTCAGCATTTTGACATGTCCCTCTGTGCACCCTCTGTGACCTGACTTCTAGGAAGATTTTAACCCGCTTAACCCCAACATTTCTCCAAGTTTTCACCATCATTGTAAAGTTATGCTTTGACAAAGTCATTTCTGAAGATTATTATTTATATGATGTGATTAGTGATTCATTTACATCTGTCCCTCATTTTTAAGGTCAACCTTGTTACGTAAACTGAACTCTCATTTTAATATGGTGAAACTATTCCTTTTTTTATATATATATATATTTAAAACATTGAACATCTAATAGTCAAATCATAGTGTAAAAGCAGGTGAGCTGGTTCTACTCTTTTTGGCCATTTTCTGGTGTTTTGAGGTTATCCATAGACAGGCTAGAAATGTTTTAACAATTTCAATTTTGTTGTGAAGCTTGCATTCAATTGCCCCTACCTGTTGAACACAACAAGCTTCAATTCCCCCTGTCACAAGGGGATTTATGGCTGATTTTAGATGAAATCGTCCACCCTGTTACCGTCAACCCTGTTACTTTATTTGGCACTTAATAGACACTTACCATAGTAATTTTTTATTTAACCTCTTGAGATGAGAAAACGTGTTTTTATGAAGTTCATCATGTGCTCTTTATGACAGAATGATACAATTAGATGAAATCAAATTATAATTTTTTTTGACCAAGTTACACTTCTCAAAAGGCACCGAATTGGTGGAATGACCCAGTAGCTATCACCACATATAGTAGCTCTGTGTAGTGTCCACTTGGCTGGGTTTGGTCTCTGAGGAGGAGGACACCTCTTTGTCCTTCTCACTGTCCACCTCCCACAGGTTGATGAGGGGAGGGTAGAGCTCATTAAGGGGGATGGAGGATGTTTTCTGCATGTACTTTTTCAGGGAGTGATTGTAGTTTTTCCTCTTCCACCTCTTGGCAATGTACACAGCCATAGAAGCCAGGCTGATGATGCCGAATATGGTTCCCATGACAGCTGCGAGAGCGGTGTTAGTGCCTTGGTCAGATATCTCCACAGCAAAGGCTGCGTGCTTCGTCGTGACGTTGACACAGGACTTTTGCATCTGCTGGTGGATGTTGGAGACGGTGAGACACACCTCGTACTCGGTGGCAGGCTGTAGGTGTGTGAGGTTATACTCATGGACATCCACTGGGACCCTGGCTGTGTAGGTGATGTGGGGGTTGTCTATCTTCATGGTGGCAGATGACCACTTGAGGTTGGAGGTCATGACATTGGAGTTCACCTTCCAGGAGACCAGGATGGAGTGGGACTCAGTCTGCTTCACGTAGACCTTCATCAGCTGGGTGCTGTCTAAGAGAGTACCATTTACCCTAATAGCAGTCACCCGAGTGTCCGCCCCCTCAGCATTTTGTGCCACACAGGTGTACCTGCCAGAGTCCTCCACCTGGATGTGAGAGATGCGCAGCGTTCCTTCGCTACTGAGGCTGTACTTATCAGACATGGTGTCCATCATCACCTTGTTCCCCATGGGCGTGACCCAGTAGATCTCCGGTTCGGGCTGGGACATGGCTCGGCAATCCAGATCCACAGTCATGCCGATGTCCAGGTTCAGGTGGTTGGGAAAGGTGTCGTGAGAGATCATCGGCAGGCACTGCTCCGCTGAGTCCTGCTGGAGCACCTCCCTCACATGCTGCCCTCTGACCTCGGCTGGCATGGCACAGAGCATGGAGAGGGGCTCCATGAAGCGGATGCTGGTCTTGTTGGAGCTCATCCACTGGATGACGCAGTCGCATCGCATGGGGTTGCTGTGGATGCTGATCTCACGCAGGTTGGGCAGGAAGTCCACGGTAGACTGGTAGAGGGCGTTAAGGGCATTGTTGTTCAACATGAGGCTCTCCAGGGCAGGGAGGTCACGGAAGGCCTGGCGGTTCACGTAGGAGAACTTGGGGTTGTTAGTGGCCTCCAGCTTGGTGAGCTCAGGGAGGTTATCGAGGGCAAATCGGTCAATGCAGGCCAGCTCCCCCATGTTGTTTATGCCCAGCTCTTTCAGCCTCAGCATGTTCTTCAAGTCCCCCTCTTTGATTTTGTGCACAGGATTTTTGTTCAAGTCCAAGAACTTGAGGTTAGGTAATTTCTGAAGAGCGTTCTGAGGAACTCTGACTAGCTTATTGTCGTAGAAGGAGAGACTCTCTAGGTTGTCTAGTCCCACAAAAGAATTTCCAGGAATGTCTGTTAAATCCATTCCAGCCAGAACCAAGCTCCTCAGGTTTACAAGAGGCTTGAAGTTAAAGTCCAGGATGCCAACGACAGGGTTTTCCCCGATCATGAGGATCTCCAGGTTGGGCGTGGACTCAAACCAGCGGCTGTCGATGGCCTTGAGCCTGTTAGAGTTGAGATGGAGCCTGAGCAGGTTGTGCAGGCCAGAGAGGGCATTGGGGGAGATAATGTTGATCTGGTTATGGTTGATGTAGAGCTCTTGCAGGTTGCTGAGGTCCTGCAGGCAGTAGTCAGGCATCTCAGTGATCTGGTTCTCCTCCAGGTGAAGGGTGGTGAGCTGAGACATGTTGCTGAGGCCCACGTCGCGGATGCTGCTGAAGTTGTTCTGAGACAGGTCCAGCTCTGTCAGGTTGTAGAGCTGCTCCAGCTCCTCACTGGTCCTGGCGATGTAGTTGCTCTGCAGGAGGAGCACCTGCGTGTCACTGGACAGGTTACCTGGGATGCGTGTGAGACGGAGGTCGTTGCAGTCCACCGTCGTGGCTTCTCTGTAGGTGGACTGGGGGGTGAACCAGGGTCGGATCTCACACACACACTGCTGGGGACACTCATTATCTCTCTGGATGGAGGATAGTCCAACGGACGACAGAATCAGGCCAGCGAACAACTGGCCTAGTAGACAGTAGATAAACCTCCCTCTAGCCATGCTGTCTGTCTGCGTTCACCTGTCTAAACCCACAGGGTTGGACACCAGAAGGGGTAGATGACCTTGGAGGGAGCTGTGTGATTGTCATTAATCAGAGGGGGTGCTGATTGTAGTTGTATCCCTCTAAAATTGTCCAGACGGGAAAAGATGTGCAGGGGGTTCCAATTAAACAGTTACAGTGTTACAGTGAGTCTCCCACTGTTCAGAGTTTTTCTTTCATCAAGACCTCAGGACTGCAAGGTGAGTCTGTAAAACAAAGACAAAAAAAGACAATGAGTCACTGTACAGTTTAGTTTAACACAAGGACACCCAGGAGCACAAATACCATTCAGAAATATATATTTATGAGACTAAGGGAGTTGGTGAAAACTAGTGTCAGGGGTATATGTAAGGCTATACTGTATCATACGTCTAGTCACATCATATTACCGAAAGTTACATTTCAGCCATGTTAAATAAAACATGACTGTAACACAGCTCCTGATGATGTTGAGAGCAAACCGTCTGTTTACATCTGTCATGATCGTTTACGGACGAGAAGGACCAAGGCGCAGCGTGATATGCATTCATATTTATTTACGTACTGAACACACGACAAAACAACAAACGAAACGTGAAGTCCAAGGTAGACAAAAAACATACCTCACACGGAACAAGATCCCACAACTAACTCGTGCCAAAAGGCTGCCTAAGTATGGTCCCCAATCAGAGACAACGAGCGACAACCTGGGAACCACACAGGCCAACATAGATCTAGACATACTAGAATCTAACATAGACAAACCCAACACAGAAAATACACACCCTGACTCAACAAATACAAGTCCCTTGAGTCAGGGCGTGACAACATCTTCATCTGAGAGATTGCTAATATGAATTATGCAGCATCATCAGTTATGAGGAAAACTGCGAAATCAGCTCATTTTAATGCACAATAATAATAAAAAAACACCCCTCAGAACTCGTTTACTTGGACAAAGATCAAATTCCATTGAGTGCTTTCATCTATCCAACAGGCCCATCAGGAATAGATCATTAGCTTCTTCATACATCATTAAATACTCAGAGATACGTAAGTATTCTAAAAATATATTTATGGCAAAAATAAGTTCCTAGATTATTAATGAAGGGTCCACTGTGTCCTGGTTTTGGTACAGAAATACTATGAATTTCTTTGAACATTTGTAGGGTATTTCTGAGAGAAGCCTTCAGGTCGCATTGCAAGTACAGCATTTTGTAGAGCATACCTCACACTTCTCTTCAGCCGCAACAGTCATTTACTCAAATAAATTGTGATAATCCAGAATAACTTTAATCCAAGGACAGAGATTTTAGGAGAAGGACTTGTGAAGCCAGAATCTGGCCCAATGGTCTAGTCTGGAGAAGAGCAGCTCATAACAGGAGCACTAGGCATCTGCCATCCCATATGGCACTACTGTGCTGACTCTAACAAATGGGCCACAATACTATTAAACCTAAAGTTGATATGTTATATCAATTAAAATATACTTTTATTGTGGTAATGTTCTTCAGAATAATGATTTCACTGACTATTGAGTTGGTTTCTAAGCTTTTGCTACCATCACTAAAGAGTGTTAGTGATTTTCCAGAGGAGAGGCAGGCACATATGCACACTTGAGCAACTACAAGGCTCTGTAATTGAGTTCTGAAAGTGGCATGTGGAAATCAATAAGTACTGATTCCTCCCTGAAACTACTGAAGGGTTAGAAATGAGAAGTGGGTTTACATTAGTGCTTTACTCTGAGTACCAACCTTTCCTGTACATGTAGTAAACTTATATAATGTAGAGGTGGGAATCAGCAATCTACCGTGGCGGAATCCTGTAAGGCATTATAATCTGAGCAACATTTAAGAAATCCCCTAACCTAATTAGGTGAATTTACTGAGGGATGTATCCCTTTCCGTGGAAGAGACATGCGTTAGTACTGTAGTGCCATAGGGCTTCTCAACCAAACAACATCTGTGATCAACACTCGCTTAAGAAGATATTGCTAAGAGGCTTTGAAACCAGAGAGCTGACTAATTCATCTGAGTGCAAAACTGCCTGGCAACAGAGCAAGGGTGACGAAACAAGTTCAAGCTCCTCCTGCACAGGGGATTTTTCTACTGGAACGGGGTGAAATAAGGGGTGAAATAAGGGTAATACAGACATGTTTCTTAAACTAAGGCAGAGTGAGTGGTTAAGATTGACTTGACCCATCAGGATTAGCAGAGGCAGAAATCAGTCTGAGGAAATGTAACCCTCAGGAGAGATACAGGTCACTGTGTTCTTTAACTACAAATGACTGTAACCTACCTCATCATGTTTATTCACTGACTCACAGAAGAAGAAAAAACATATTCAAACCATTTTGTTGAACTGTTAGAAAACTGTGCTTATTATTTGACCCTATGTCATTGCACCAACGATTTTTATGCACTACAGGATGATGATAGCGTACATATTTCGAACACACAATTTGAGACTAAGGACAAGGTTGAGCCTGAACAGCTAAATGTCACATCATAAATGCATGTCCTCAAACAGCCATTACTGATAGGCTTAAATAGGCTTAGAAGTAGTCCACAATGCATAAAAAATACAGCAAAGTGACAATGTCTTGCAAGGTTGCCTTGTTAAATCATAATATAGTTGAAGTCGGAAGTTTACATACACCTTAGCCAAATACAATTTAAACTCATTTTTTTCACAATTCCTGACATTTAATCGTAGTAAACATTCCCTGTCTTAGGTCAGTTATGATCACCACTTTATTTTAAGAATGTGAAATGTCAGAATAATAGTAGAGAGAATGATTTCTTTCAGCTTTTATTTCTTTCATCACATTCCCAGTGGGTCAGAAGTTTACATACACTCAATTAGTATTTGGTAGCATTGCCTTTAAATTGTTTAACTTGGGTCAAACGTTTCGGGTAGCCTTCCACAAGCTTCCCACAATAAGTTGGGTGAATTTTGGCCCATTCCTCCTGACAGAGCTGGTGTAACTGTGTCAGGTTTGTAGGCCTCCTTGCTCGCACACGCTTTTTAAGTTCTGCCCACACATTTTCTATAGGATTGAGGTCAGGGCTTTGTGATGGCCACTCCAATACCTTGACTTTGTTGTCCTTAAGCCATTTTTTGCCACAACTTTGGAAGTATGCTTGTGTCACGACTTCCGCCGAGGCTGCCTCCCCTCCTTGTTCGGGCAGGTTTCGGCGTTCGTCGTCACCGGCTTACTAGCTACTGCCGATCCCATTCTCATCACTCCACTTGTCATGTCTTGTCTTGTCAATCACACACACCTGGTGCTCATTCCCCTAATTAGTATGTGTATAAGTGTTCCCTCTGTTCTGCTTGTCTTTGTGAGTGATTGTTTCATTGTGAGAGCGAGTAGCTCGGTTGAGCTACTCTTCCATTTGTTATTGCCAAGGTGGAATATTTCCCTTGTGATAGTTTCGTATTGACGCTGGGTGCGTTTGATTTATGTAAACGGAATAAACTCTGGACTTCGGTGTTTTACCTCCTGCGCCTGACTCCTTCATTCACACCTCATCACAGAATCACTCACCCACTGAATGGAGTCAGCAGGAGAAGACCGCATGCCTGGAGTTGTGGCAAGGGTCCAGGAGCATTCCTCGATGCTGGCCAGCTTGGGGGAAGCGATCTATCGAGACCAGCTGGTCAACCGGATCCAGCCACCTACACCCCAGCCTCTGGAGGGATCAGCGACAGTGCCACTCTGGTGGCACGAAGGGACAATCCACCTTACATCGCAGGCAACGTTCCTTTGGGTCTGGAGGCGGTAGGCAGGGTACGCACGCATCACCCCTGGTAACGAACACCCAAAATTGTTCAGAGCCCTTTGCGGCGCACTGTACCTTATCTATCTCCTTTCCCGATCACCTGGTAGTTTCCCAGTGTAAGGCGCTAGTCGATTCAGGCGCAGCTGGGAACTTAATGGACAGGGCATTTGCACGCTGTCAAGGCATTTAATTGGTTCCCCTATCCATTCCACTCCCCATCAGAGCACTTGATAGTCAACCATTAGGGTCCGGGTTGGTTAAAGAGGTTACTGTACCAGTCACAGGAGACGCATTTTGAGCAGATCCATTTTTTGATTAGTAGTATTTTTTTGTAGTCTTAGGTATTCCGTGGTTAGCCCTTCACAACCCCACTTTTTCATGGCCGCAGAGGGTTCTTACGGGGTGGTCGCGTGAGTGTCCGGGTAGGTGTCTAGGTGTTTCCGTATGTGCGACCACAGTGGAAAGTCCAGACGGTACCCCCACCGTGCATATTCCTCCCGAATACCATGATCTGGTGCTCGCATTTTCCAAGACGCAAGCGACTAAATTACCACCTCATCGGGAGGGGGATTGCGCGATAAACCTTCGGGTAGACGCTGTACCTCCCAGGAGTCATGTGTATCCCCTGTCGCAGGCTGAAACGGAGGCTATGGAAACCGAGTCCCTGCGCCAGGGGTATATACGTCCCTCCACTTCACCTGCTTCCTCGAGTTTCTACTTTGTGAAGAAGAAAGATGGCGGTTTACGCCCGTGCATTGATTATCGACCACTGAATAAGTTGACTGTACGATTTAGTTATCCTCTTCCCCTCATTCCTTCAGTGATTGAGTCAATGCATGGGCCCCGTTTTTTCACCAAATTAGACCTCAGGAGTGCCTACAACCTGGTGCGTATTCGGGAAAGGGATGAGAGGAAAACCGCATTCAGCACAACCTCGTGGCATTATGAATACCTGGTGATGCCCTATGGTTTGATGAATGCTCCATCCGTTTTCCAGTCCTTTGTGAACGAGGTGTTTCGGGACATGCTTGGTCGCGGTGTGGTGGTCTACATCGATAACATTTACATTTTACATTTACATTTACATTTACGTCATTTAGCAGACGCTCTTATCCAGAGCGACGGGGAGCCAGCAGGCCAGAGGTGGATGAACGCAATGCTCTCGTTTGGGTGTAGGGACTGATCAGAGCCTGAAGGTACAGAGGTGCCGTTCCCCTCACAGCTCCATAGGCAAGCACCATGGTCTTGTAACAGATGCGAGCTTCAACTGGAAGCCAGTGGAGTGTGCGGAGGAGCGGGGTGACGTGAGAGAACTTGGGAAGGTTGAACACCAGACGGGCTGCGGCATTCTGGATAAGTTGTAGGGGTTTAATGGCACAGGCAGGGAGCCCAGCCAACAGCGAGTTGCAGTAATCCAGTTAAGCACGGCTGAAATACGATCCTGGTGTATTCCACTACGCACGCCGAGCATGTGTCCCTAGTTCGCAAGGTACTGGTCCGACTGCTGGAGAATGATCTTTATGCCAAGGCAGAGAAGTGTGAGTTTTTCCAGCAGTCAATCTCCTTCCTCGGATACCGCATTACTACCACAGGTGTGGAGATGGAGGGAGATCGTATTTCAGCCGTGCGTAATTGGCCGACTCCAACCACGGTGAAGGAGGTGCAGCGCTTCCCTGGCTTTGCCAACTACTATTGGAGGTTTATTCGGGGCTTTGGCAAGGTTGCAGCTCCCATTACCTCCTTGTTGAAGGGTGGGCCGTCCCGGCTCCGCTGGTCTGCTGAGGCTGATTTGGCCTTCAGTAGATTGCGGGGTCTGTTCACCTCAGCCCTGGTACTGGCTCACCCCGATTCATCACTACCGTTCGTAGTGGAGGTGGATGCGTCCAAGGTAGGGATAGGCGCTGTCTTATTCCAATGCTCGGGCACGCCACCCAAGCCCCGCCCCTCTGCCTTCTTTTCAAAGAAGCTCAGCTCGGCGGAGCAGAACTACTGCGTTGGTGATCGGGAGCTGCTGGCTGTTGTCCGACCTTTGATGTTGTGGAGGCATTGGCTCGAAGGGGCGAAACACCCTTTCCTCGTCTGGACAGACCACCGTAACCTGGAGTACATTCGGGCAGCGAGGAGGCTGAAACCTCGCCATGCCAGGTGGGCCCTCTTCTTCACCCGGTTTGATTTCACACTCTCATACATTCCGGGTACGAAGAACGTGAAGGCAGACGCACTGTCTCGGCTGTATGACACAGAGGAGAGGCCCAGAGACAACACCCCCATACTCCCAGCCTCATGCATTGTGGCGCCGGTAGTATGGGCGATGGACGCGGATATAGAGCTTATCCGTGATCGTCTGATCTACTGGGCACACACGACACCCTCGTCTGGTCATCCAGGTATCGGTCGTACAATGCGCTGCCTGACCGAGAAGTACTGGTGTATGCCAAGTACCTTGGCTAAGGACGTGAGGGTGTATGTTTCCTCCTGCTCAGTGTGCGCCCAGAGTAAGGCACCTAGGCACCTCCCAGCGGGTAAGCGACAACCTTTACCAGTTCCACAACGACCATGGTCTCACCTTAGTATTGATTTTCTTATTGATCTTCCCCTCACCCAAGGTAACACCAATATCCTGGTCATTGTGGATCGCTTTTCGAAGTCCTGCCGCCTCCTTCTGCCCGGTCTCCCCACGGCCCTACAAACTGCGGAGGCTCTGTTTACTCACGTCTTCCGGCACTACGGGGTACCAGAGGATATAGTGTCCGATCGAGGTCCCCAGTTCATGTCTAGAGTCTGGAAGGCGTTCATGGAACGTCTGGGGGTCTTGGTCAGCCTGACCTCTGGATTTCACCCCGAGAGTAATGGGCAGGTGGAAAGGGTGAATCAAGATGTGGGTAGGTTCCTGCGGACTTACTGTCAGGACTGGCCGGTGTTCCTGCCATGGGTAGAATACGCTCAGAACTCTCTCCGCCACTCCTCCACTAACCTAACACCCTTCCAATGTGTTTTGGGTTACCAACCGGTTCTGGCACCGTGGCGCCAGACCGAGGCTCCTGCGGTGGATGACTGGTTTCGGCGCGCGGAGGAGACTTGGGACGATGCCCACGTTCGCCTCCAGCGCGGCGTGCGTCGTCAGAAGGCAAACGCTGACCGCCACCGCAGGGAGGCCCCGGTTTTCGTACCGGGGGATCGGGTCTGCCTCTCGACCCGGAATCTACCCCTCCGCCTGCCCTGCCGGAAGCTGAGCACGCGGTTTGTGGGGCTGTTTAAAATCCTGAGGAGGATAAATGAGGTTACATACAGGTTGTTACTCCCCCCTGATTACCGTATTAACCCCTCGTATCATGTGTCTCTCCTCAGGCCGGTGGTAGCTGGTCCGCTCCAGGAGTCTGAGGTGCGGGAGGTTCCTCCACCTCCTCTGGACATCGAGGGGCCCCCGGCGTACTCGGTCCGTTCCATACTGGATTCGAAGCGTCGGATGGGGGGCCTTCAGTATCTTGTGGAGTGGGAGGGGTACGGTCCGGCGGAACGGTGCTGGGTCCCAAGGAGGGACATCCTTGATCCCTCCCTGTTGAAGGATTTCCACCATCGCCATCCGACTCGCCCTGCTCCTCGCCCTGCTCCTCGCCCTCCTGGCCGTCCCTGAGGCCGGTGTCGGCGCACTGCTGGAGCCACGCGTTAAGGGGCGGTACTGTCACGACTTCCGCCGAGGCTGCCTCCCCTCCTTGTTCGGGCAGGTTTCGGCGTTCGTCATCACCGGCTTACTAGCTACTGCCTATCCCATTCTCATCACTCCACTTGTCATGTCTTGTCTTGTCAATCACACACACCTGGTGCTCATTCCCCTAATTAGTATGTGTATAAGTGTTCCCTCTGTTCCCCTTGTCTTTGTGAGTGATTGTTTCATTGTGAGAGCAAGTAGCTTGGTTGAGCTACTCTTCCATTTGTTATTGCCAAGGTGGAATATTTCCCTTGTGATAGATTCGTATTGACGCTGGGTGCGTTTTATTTATGTAAACGGGTAAACTCGGACTTCGGTGTTTTACCTCCTACACCGGACTCCTTCATTCACACCTCATCACAGCTTGGGGTCATTGTCCATTTGGAAGACCCCCTTTTTCCTCCGAACATAACGATGGTCATTATGGCCAAACAGTTCTATTTTTGTTTCATCAGACCAGAGGACATTTCTCCAAAAATTATGATCTTTGTCCCCATGTGCAGTTGCAAACCGTAGTCTGGCTTTTTTATGGCGGTTTTGGAGCAGTGGCTTCTTCCTTGTTGAGCGGCCTTTCAGGTTATGTCGATATAGGACTCATTTTACTGTGGATATAGATACTTTTGTACCTGTTTCCTCCAGCATCTTCACAAGGTCATTTGCTGTTGTTCTGGAATTGATTTGCACTTTTCGCACCAAAGTACGTTCATCTCTAGGAGACAGAACGCGTCTCCTTCCTGAGCGGTATGACGGCTGCGTGGTCCCATGGTGTTTATACTTGCGTACTATTGTTTGTACAGATGAACATGGTACCTTCAGGCATTTGGAAATTGCTCCCAAGGATGAACCAGACTTGTGGAGGTCTACAATTCTTTTTCTGAGGTCTTGGCTGATTTATTTTTATTTTCCCATGATGTCAAGCAAAGAGGCACTGAGTTTGAAGGTAGGCCTTGAAATACATCCACAGGTACACCTCCAATTGACTGAAATGATGTCAATTAGCCTATCAGAAGCTTCTAAAGCCATTACATCATTTTCTGGAATTGTCCAAGCTGTTTAAAGGCACAGTCAACTTCTGACCCACTGGAATTGTGATACAGTGAATTATAAGTGAAATAATCTGTCTGTAAACAATTGTTGGAAAAATTACTTGTGTCATGCACAAAGTAGATGTCCTAAACGACTTGCCAAAACTATAGTTTGTTAAAAAGAAATTTGTGGAGTGGTTGAAAAATGAGTTTTAATGACTCCAACCTAAGTGTATGTAAACTTCCGACTTCAACTGTATATAGTTATACATTACAATAAAACCTGCATAATCAAACAGAAGAGAATGTCCTGCAAAATCTTATGGTTCACTTCACTAAAGTACCTCTAGTTGTCAGATAGAATTGAATTATGCAAAGAATACCTGAATACAAATGGACAATTGATAAAGATTTGAGTTACAGGATTGTTTTTGAATGCTGATGTTTAAGGATTTGCTTTGTTCGCTGGCTGTCAGACATCAGGTCTTTGATATGTGCTGAGGAGTGAAATCGTTTTTTTCCAGGAGAAGGGTGTTTACTTTTCCAATCCTGTGTACACAGCGCGTAATCCTCCCAGAGATGTGAGCAATGGAAGACATAAAATCCGATCACATAATTCTGACATGATAAACATAAACAAGATAAGGCTTCCCTCAGGGAAAACCAATTGAATCTAATAAGTCAATTCTCCACCATCACCAATCACTCTAGAACTACTTCTAAACAGACACTCACAATCAAAGAAAAACGTCCTATGGTGATATTAAGATTACGTGACAATGAGCAATGGAAAATTTGAAAGTTGATTTTCCACACACTCTAAAAGCCCATGAACATTTACACCTCTTTAAGAGACGAACAGTCTGGTGGGCTGGGATTGGCAAAGATAATTGGTAACTACCACAGAGAAGATTAAAAAAACAAACAAAAAATAAACAGAAAGGACTAAAATAACTATATTCCCCTGAAAGGGTGGGAGAGGTGTAAGGTTACTACATACAGGAGGGTTTTGGGGGAAAAAGTTAGTTGTTTCAGAATACAGTATAATACAATAAGCAGAGACAGTTGGCTTCCTGAAGACTGAAGTTATGTCCTGCATAAAAGGGTTCTGCCACTTCATGTCCATAGCATTAACATGAGAAGCTGCATATTGATTGTAGTCTAGATTAGAATATGATAAATTCACCTCCGTCAAACCAAGGACTGATAACTCCTCATCGTACATCTCTGCAGAGGTAATACGCTATCTGTGAGACAGGCGTGTTGAGTCTTTCAGGTAATAAGAACACTGTAAAGTGAAGTGTTACCTGAAATGTATGCTTGTATTTGTAGCCTATGCCCTCCACACTGAGAAAATACAACAGCAATGTCCCACCACTAAGCCTAGGGTGTTTGGGCCAATAAGCCCACTGTAAAGGTTTCACTCTGCACAGAATGATTCCTTCAGCGGATTATGAGAACATAATTAATGAAACTGCTGCCTAGCCTGCACCATGCCTTACCTCTGAGATCCTGAAAAATACTAATGTGTTGCTCCTTTTTACAAGAATAATGGGAGAAGCTTGAGCTGCAGCACCCTCCACTCACCCCTCCTCTTCCCACCCCTGCCCCCTCTCCCTAGCCCCTAAGGGAACTCTCTTCTCCATGGTGCTGGACATTGTAGCATTCTCAATGTCTCCTAATAACCCTGCCTGGTGGACAGACACATGCACCCTATTATCAGGCCTGTGTGTGTGTGTGTGTGTGTGTGTGTGTGTGTGTGTGTGTGTGTGTGTGTGTGTGTGTGTGTGTGTGTGTGTGTGTGTGTGTGTGTGTGTGTGTGTGTGTTTGTTTGTTTGTTGGAGGGGGGGGGGTTTGCCCACAGGGTATGCAGAGAAATTTTTTTAAACGGGGCAAAGTGATGATTTGGTACTTCTAGCATAGGCAACTTGATACCATAGCAACCGATTCATGACAGGGTATAAAACAATGGAACTATGTATCTAAGTGATACTATCGAATGACAACTTTAACAGACTGACTGATAACACAACTGAACTCCTTAAAACAGGGCCAAAGATACTGCTTCACTACCATAGCCTAGCCTTAGTGTTGTTAACACTGTTGGACATACAAAGGGTGAATAAGAAGCTTGTGAGACAATAGTTTGAGTTAACCTCAACTATTACACAGGAGCAACAGCTGCAAAACAGCAGATGCGTTTCTTAAAATGACAATAGGCTACCCCACTCCCTGCCCCCCCGTTACAACCCCGTTCTCTGGACTTTTTTTTATTGAAGACCTGTCTCCTGTTCGATTTATTCTGCCGATAATGGAAGAATCGAGACATCTGCCCACATGCTTTCACATTTATATGCAAATCACATTTTTGCAACGTTGCAGTGGTGAGCCGTGCCGCAGGAGGATCAAAGTTTGTTTCTGAGCATGTTATTTGACGCATTGAGATTGAAAATATATTATTTATGATTGTGAATGATCGGGATATAGCCTAATCTCAATAATAAAAATGACGATATAGAACATCAGATGCAGGGTATTCGTATAGCCTATAGGGGTACTCCTGATTAATTATATAGATAGCCTATAATATTACATTATTATAGAAACCGATTGCCTTTTAGTTATTACTTCATATAATATTGCCCGTGTGTCCCTCCAACCCATGCACAGAAAGTCCTGTGCCCTTGCAGAGATGCAGTAACGGTAGGTTGTTGGCAAACAAATACAATTTTGTTAGGAAAAATGTTACATTTCCAGAAAAATGGATTGCATACTAGCTATGACCCCCTGGCCACAACCTTACTGTGGAGGTAAGTGTCCGGCAACAGAGTTCCTGCTTCCATAACATTCACATCCACCTGTTCTCATACTACTGCACAATACCTCGAAAGAGGATAGCAGGCTACAGAAGAAACAGCTTCAGTTTAATATATTCTGACTTTGTTCATGCATTAGCCTAATTCTGACTTTGTTCATGCAAAATAAATAATATGAAGTATAGGGCTCACCTCGTTGACATGCAAGCCCCTCTCTTCTCAGTTGCATCCAGTTTATTTGGACATTAGTAGCCTAAGGTTTGTGCAAATAGCTTTCACCTCTATGCGTCAATAGCCTACATACCCAACAAATAAATAAAATAAATACATAGATAGCCTAATCGGATTCCTTCAATATTATCATGTAAAATTATTCTTAATCTATTCCATGTGATTCAAGCAGCAACGGGTAGCCTATTTACAGCGGTTTGTCGTTTCTATATTCATTCAGCACGGTTCCCATGTAGGCTATCCTTGAGGAGAGCATGGTCTAGATTGCAGACATCCAAACGCTTCGAAACGCCACCTGCAACCTTATTGACTAGTTGTCTGCCTATTTTCTACTCTTCGCCCGTAGCCTAGTGCTCCTCCAAGGAAAATATGAGAACAGCACCTGGCGCTGTCCAAACGAGTCAGCTGCTTCCTGACTAAGCGATTGGCTGCTGGATGGTGCCGGTCATTCTCTCCCAAGCAGAGCACCATCTGTTCGAGAATTGTTGTGATGAGGAACAAAGGTAGGCGCTAGGGCTGTGCAGTGGGAAAACACAAAGGAGGGGGGGGGGGGGTCTTTTTTTTTTTTTTTCTTGTGAGAAAGTCTTCTGCCTGCCTGCCCGCCCCCGCTCTTCTGTCCTTGACGTCTGCAATGGTGCTTCTGTTGGCCCAGTTTGACAATGAGACAATGTGCCTCTTTGTTTTGCTGTTGTTAAATTCCTCTAACTAATATTGTTTAATATGCAACCCATTCATTTGTTGCTATTCTTGAGCTTTACAACATTGTTTTATTTTAACAAATGTCAGCAATAACTGTGAAAGGTAGCCTATTGAAGAGATAGGCGAGAATGCTTCCCTGTCTTTTTGTAAGAAGAGAGATAAATTGCAGACCTTCAGCAAAGTTGCATCTGATGAATTATTGGCAATTTCACCTCATTTAGACCAGATACACAGAACCCTAGGTTCATGTCTGGACCTGAAAATGAATTAAATCCAAAACCAGAGATCCCTTTTCATGCCTCCCTAGGCAGTGACTCGGATGTAATGGACCCAACACATTATTCAGTGTTGTAGTTGCTCCACTAGCATTTGAGCAATGATGGCATTAAAGTGTGACGCTGAGAATCCTTTTAGTGAGGGTTGCATTTAGACACAAGCAGCACATTAACCCACTCCAGCCACAGGAACACAAGAGGCCTGCACTATCTCACTACAAAACCCTGTTGCCATGTCTCAAAGTGCATGGCTCACAACCACACAAGGGCCAAATGAAAGCTGAAAGGGTTGACGTGGAAGGCCTGCATGAATTATTGCTCCTCCACCTCCATCGTCCATCCATCTCCTGCTCTCTTTACATCCATCCATCTCCATCCTCCATCAATCTTCTGCTCTCTTCACATTCATGTGTTGCTGGGAAACCCTTTTCTTTATTAGAACAAGATTGGCCCCTTTACACCGCAAGCAATCCATGTCATGTTGTATACAGTAGGCCTAAATGCTGTGATTTTTTGGTCAAACAATCCTTACCCTGCTCTGTAAATGTCAAAATTGACAAATGTATTTTCAAGAAAGTCACTTTATTTGATTTCATGACAAAGCCTTGATGTAAAGTGGCCTGTTCTCCAGGGGTGCTCCAGTGATGCTTCAGAGGTTTTGAATGATATGTTTCTTTCTTCTTTTTTTGTGCAATTAGTATGATATGTTAAATTACGAATTTGCATTCTTGAATATCCTGGATTGTATCTTTAAGTGTTCTTCACTTTAAAGCACCATAATCCCAATGCACTCCACCACATTAAAGAGATGAGACATGCACAATCTTGATTTCTAAGGTTCATGACTGGCAAGTGATTTATTATGGTTGAAAGTGAACATGTCAGGTTGAAATTAAAAGCATTGCAGGTTTAAAGCTTTAATCCTGAACCTTATCTATCATCTATCTACGATCCCTAGGCATAAAAAGACATATGCATTTGTGGACTGATTGACAGGTCAAACATGATACAAAAAGGACTGATACCAAGCCTTTAACAAAATGACTCTGAGTATTCCTCCTTTCTGGAAGGAGAAACAAAACAGTTGAAGTTGTAGGCTACACCAGGAGGTAGATATTGCAGAATGTGCAAGAGCCATGGCTTCAAAGCGGGGAGGAGGCAGGTGAGGAGAAAAGCTCTTATTTTCACTTCTCCTCCCAGGCCCCCGTCCATCCATCCGTCCCTGGCCACGGAGAGAGATGAAGACAGATGGTCAGCTCTGGCCCTGTGAGAGCGAGGCTGCAGTGAAAACACAGGCTGTCTGGAGCTGGATGGGCACAGATGAATTCATCAAATAGGTAGAGAGGAATGTCAGGAAGAAGCCCCTTTCTAGGTATATCGTGCTGGGATGTGACAGTGGAGCTGTTTTTTGAATGTATCATGTCTGATAAAAGCCCTGTTTATATCAGATTTTTTTTTTTATGTGTGTGTGTGGGGGGGGGGGGGGGGGTCATCATAGTCATTGACTGACTGTAATTCAAGCAAAAGGATGATGTATTGTTCCTCCCTTGAACTTGACAGCTTTTTCATTGAGGATCTACTTGAAGGGACATCTCCCTTTGTCATCACAGCAGATCTGAAGGTCCTGTTCTGTAGTTCTTGAAGGTCTTGATACAATCTCCTTGGTGTACAGATGTTGGATCTTAATTTGATCCCCCTTTTGTTGCAGGAAATTTCAACCCATACAAAAATGTCCATTCATTATAATCCACTAAATAATTCACATTTCCTGTTGCTGCAGGATTATTTCCCTTCTGTGAGAAACTGTTCAAATTAAGATCCTACATCTGTAGCCCAATGTGCCTATCACACACGGGGGAATATAATGTTGATAAATATTGTATTGGCTGAGGAAGATCACATAACACAGAGATAGTTGCTCCAGTAATGATAGACTATTTGGCAAACGCGCGCTGCTTTAATTCCAGTGATTTGTATTCTCAGTATCGATGCCTGCTATTGATTCCTCCCATTAACTTGTGCATTAAACAGTGTGGTATATCAGGCCTTGTCAACTGCCCAGAGGATGAGTCTCTGTGAATACCAAAGTCCACATAACCAGCTTCAATGGAGAGCTCGGGAAGCACAAACAACAAACACATTTGTGCTCAGTGTCTCAGTTTCTAATACCGCTTGATCTCACAAAGGGACAGCCTCTGGAATGACCAAAACGCTATCGCTCTCACAGCTGCCAGCTGCAATTGAATGACTGGGTTGTTTTATGGGAAATGTTAGGGGGAGTGAGGGGGAAACTAAAACAGTTCAGAATATGGACGATGTAAGGAATACTTAATGGTAACTAATACTGTTTAAGAGCGCTTTGATATACAGATGTAGGATCTTAATTTGAGCCAGTTTGCTACAGCAGGAAAATAATCCTGCAGCTACAGGAAATTGAAATTATCATGTGGATTTTAATTAATGGAAATTTTTGTAGGGGTTGATACATTTTTCGTAAGGGAAAATCAAACCTGAAATTTCAAAGTGGAATGAAGCCTTTTTAAACCTCAAATACACTAAAAGTTGAACATGTAATGGAATGCAGGAAAGTTCTCCTGCAACAGTGTGATTAGATTAAGCTCTAATTATCTGTAAAAAGTCAAACAAATAAATCTTAGGCTAAACTACACATGTCCGATGATGGAGAGTGATAAGACAGAGTGAGATTAATGTGACTGATCGTTGCTCATTTCCAGGATAATGTGTAGAAGTGAGCGGGCCAGTGAAAGAGTCTGATCAGAGTGTGAGTATGATGCCTGGCCAGAGTGACATGGCATTTATCTGTGAGGCAGCCGGGAGGTCAGCCTGTCAGGACCACTGACCGTCAGCCATGTATGGGCCTACTGACACTTCTCTGAGGAAGCAGGACCAGATGGAGACATTCACTCAGCCTCATCTTGCTGTTCTATTCAGTAGTAACTACAGAACCTATCTTCTCCCTGCAGCACTACTGACAATGTGATCCAGGGTGAAATACCTCAGACACTCCTCCTCTCAGACAAGTCAAACATTGTCTCGCTGCAGTATAGCGTGACCTTTCACTCTTGGAACATGACCTCCTCAACATTCAGCAACATGTCTTCACTTGTCTTTCCTGCAACAGAGCACAGCCCTGCACTTCCCAGACTTGTCTAAAGGTCTGTTCTCCTCTGCATGTCTCTGAAGTCTCCTCCATAATGCAGCACTTTCCTACCACTATCGAGCTCCCACCATCCGCTTTCCTCCACTGGCTGATTGAAGTCTGTTCATATTTCACTCTGGCATAAGAGTGAGAATGTACAGCAGACTTAAGGTAGAGCCTCCGCAGGATATTGAGAGCAACTTAATCTGCTAGCTGAGGCAGAGGTAGTGCAAATTGCAGATATGCGACTGTTCCGTTCTTTCATCTCCATTTAACGTCCCATCCTTGCTCTTAATAAAGGAGGAGTGGGGCAGTTTAGACATAACAGCTTTAAAGCATGGCCAATAGAAAAGAAGGTTAGACTATCCACTCATCTATTGGAGGAATCCAATGTTGTGTTCTTATCCAGCACAAAATACATCTGGTTCCGTTAGTTCCATTTAAAGTCACAGGACTTGAACATCTGACACATTAACATGATAAAAAATAATGTCTCTGTGTGTGTGTGGTGTGTGTGTGTGGTGTGTGTGTGTGTGTGTGTGTATGTGTGTGTGTGTGTGCATGTACATGTGTGTGTAAGTCTGAGTGTGTGCCTCTATGTATGAGTGTCCCCACTGTCCCCCCCTCACCCCACCCCACCCCTTCAGTAAATAACCACCCAGGTGTGGTTTATTGGTTTATTAATTTATTGGTTTACTAGGATCCCCATTAGCTTTTGCCGAAGCAGCAGCTATTATTCCTGGAGTCCACAAAAAACACAAAACATGACAAGTAACAAAACACTGACACACTGATAGACAGGGACAGTCACACACATTTAAAATACAATGGCATAGAAAAAACAAAAAACAACATGTGTTTGTTAGTGTGTCTGTGTGTGCGTGTTTGTGTGTGTGTCCCCTCACAGTCCCAGCCGTTCCATTAAATGTTCTTTCATCTGTTTTTTAAAAGTCATTTTGCTTTTTGCTGGAGTAATTGGAGATGGAAGGGAGTTCCATGCGATCATGGCTCTGCGTAATATTTTTATTTGCTGTGAATTCATTTTGGACTTGGGGACTCTGTCCTATAATGAGGGAGCCAATCCCTCATTATAGTGTTTCTGAGTTCAGAATGGCTCTGTCCCTAGGCTATGTGGTGGCTGGTGACTGTAGGTCAAAGGTGAGAATCAGGAAGTGGATGTCTGGGAATAACAGGGTCATGAGTAGTGCAGTGATAGGGACGGGAGGAGTCTGGCAGGTAGAGGAGATCTCACAGGCAGACTGATAATGCCTACATGGCTACAGTTGCCAGGCAGACTTGATGGCTTGACGTTGTCTATGCAATCTCATCTCTCCTGCGTGCCTGTGCTCTCTCTGTCTTCCTCAGGTCTAATAGGTATTTATTTCATCTCTCTCTCTTACACACACACAGACACATGCACACACACACACACACACACAGGAAATACATAGCTAACAGAAATACTCAGGTAAGATAAATGCTGATATATGGAAGAGCTGGAAGTGAACCATCTACCTCAGAGTATTTGAATAAGCAAACTTCCAGTTAGAGGTTTTGACTGTAAGCTGTCACTCATAAGAGATGGTGGTAGTGGAAGCATCAGTGAAACAGGAATCCCCCAGCTCTCCTCCTGGGAGAGGTCCACTGCCTCTGCATCACTGGAGATGGCAGAAATGAAATGAATACACATACTGTTTAAATATGATTATAAACTGGGTGGTTTGAGCCCTGAATGTGCCACGGTATATCAGACCTTTTTTACATTTTAGTCATTTAGCAGACGCTCTTATCCAGAGCGACTTACAGGAGCAATTAGGGTTAAGTGCCTTGCTCAAGGGCACATCGACAGATTTTTCACCTAGTCGGCTCGGGGATTAGAACCAGCGACCTTTCGGTTACTGGCACAACGCTCTTAACCACTAAGCTACCTGCCACCCTTATACCATGGTTATGACAAACAAATACTATTTACTGGCCTAATTACGTTGGTAACCAGTTTATAATAGCAATAAGGCACCTCAGGGGTTTGTGGTATATGGCCAATATACCACGGCTAATGGCTGTATCCAGGCACTCCGCGTTACGTCGTGCATAAGAAAATCCCTTCGCCATGGTATATTAGCCATATACCACACCTCCTTTGGCCTTATTGCTTAAATAACCTCTGCTTAGTAACGACATGTCTTCCATAGGCTGCTATACTGTACGGCCATCGTCCACAGAGCAGTAAGGGATGCCTAGCCTGAGAGGGGTTTGTTTTCTGCTCAATGGATTAGAAAGGCAGTGTCTGAGATAGAGAGTAAGAGAGAGAGGATATAAAGTAATGTGTAGAAACAAACCTCAAATGCTCCCGCTGGATCCATAAGACAGATCAAGATCCTACCAAGATCCTACCTGCCCCCTTTTTAAAAACGTGTATTGACTATCCTTCAGTGTAATATCCCTGGGCCTGTAGGGTAAAGTTTAGACTGCAGCTGTGAGGCTGTTATACTCCCTGAGTGTATTTGTATATGTTTCACCTCTTTCAGGAAATGCTCCATAGCACTCCAGAGTCTCTCATGGTGATTTCAGCGCCACGGACAGAGGCACATGTCACGCCCTGACCTTGAGAGCCCTGTTTTTCTCTAGTTGGTTTGGTCAGGGTGTGAATTCTAGATTTTGTATTTCTATGTTGGCCGGGTGTGGTTCCCAATCAGAGGCAGCTGTCGATCGTTGTCTCTGATTGGGGATCACACTTAGGCAGCCATTTTGCCTACCTTAGTTGTGGGATCTTGTTTCTGTTTTGGCTTGTGTAGCCTGTTGAACTTCACGTTCATTTGTATTTTGTAGTTTTGATTCTGTATTCAGTTAATAAAGGAATATGTACGCATACCACGCTGCACCTTGGTCTGATCCGTCTATCAACGAGCGTGACAGAAGATCCCACCACCAACGGACCAAGCAGCGTGGCCAGGAAGAGCAGACATCCTGTACATGGGAGGATATTTTGGATGGTAACGGATCCTGGACTTGGGAAGAGATCCAGGCAGGAATGGATCGCCTCTCATGGGAGCAGACGGAGGCAGCGAGGGAGGATAAACGGCGACTCCGAAGTTCACGATGACGAAGGAAGCCCAAAAGGCAGCCCCAAGAAAAAAACTGGGCACACAGGGTGGTTGGAGAAGCAGCAGGAGGCCCTGAAAGGGCTGACTGTGGAGGAGGAGGAGGCCGCTATAGTAGAGGCCCTCCAAGACCTGCAGCTCAGCAGTCTGAGAGAGGAGACCACCACCTTACGGGGGCTGATAGCTGAGAGGGAGCAGGAGATCTCCCTTCAGAGGGAGGCATTGCAGGAGGTCCACAGGGAGAAGGAGTCAGTAGATGCACTGAGAGAGGAGCTAGCCAGGCAACAGGAGGAGCTGAGAGAGGAGTTAACCCGCCAGCAGCAGAGAGCTCAGTCCTTAGAGCAGAGGCTGGCGGAGTCAGGTTTCAGAGTAGAGCCAACTCCCCGCACTCGCTGTAAGGAGCGTGGGACCGTTCAGGCACCCTGTTACGCTGTGATACGCACTGTGTCTCCAGTGCGCATTCACAGCCCGGTGTGCTTGGTGCCCGCGCCCGCACTTTCCGGGCTAAAGTGAGCGTCCAGCTAGGACGGGTTGTGCCTGCTCCTCGCACCAGACCAGTGGTGCGTGTCTCCAGTCCGGTAAGGCCCGTGCCTGCTCCTCGCACCAGACCAGTGGTGCATGTCTCCAATCCGGTACGGCCCGTGCCTGCTCCTCGCACCAGACCAGTGGTGCGTGTCTCCAGTCCTGTACGGCCCGTGCCTGCTCCTCGCACCAAACCAGTGGTGCGTGTTTCCAGTCCGGTAAGGCCTGTGCCTGCTCCTCGCACCAGACCAGTGGTGCATGTCTCCAATCCGGTACAGCCCGTGCCTGCTCCTCGCACCAGACCAGTGGTGCGTGTCTCCAGTCCGGTACGGCCCGTGCCTGCTCCTCGCACCAGACCAGTGGTGCGTGTCTCCAGTCCGGTACGGCCCGTGCCTGCTCCTCGCACCAAACCAGTGGTGCGTGTCCCCAGAACGGTACGGTCCGTTCCAGCGCCACGCACCCGACCTCCAGTGAGGGTCCTCTGCTCCACTCCAGTGCTGGAGCAGTCCATTCCACCGGTGCCTAGTCCAGCTCCGGTCAGCTGCTCCAGTCCGGTGCCAGAGCAGTCCGCTCCACCGGGGTCCAGTTCAGCTCCGGTCAGCGGCGTTTTCACTCCAGTGCCAGAGTAGTCCGTTTCACCGGTTGCCAGTTCAGCTCCGGTTAGCTGCTCCAATCCTGTGCTGGAGCAGTCCGCTCCACCTGTGTCAGTCCAGCTCCGGTTATCTGCTCTTCCCCCATGCCGGAGCCATCCGCTCCACCGGGGTCCGAGCCGGAGCCAGACGTCAACCCCTCTCCAGGGTCGGGGCCTCCCACACCAGGGTCCAGACAGGGCTTGGTGCATCGCGGGAGGACTGCCGGGGCGGAACCAGACGTTAACCCCTCTCCAGGGTTGAGGGCTCCCACACCAGGGTCCAGACAGGGCTTGGTGCATCGTGGGAGGACTGAGAGGGGAAGCATCGTGATGGGGTCCAGACCGGACCGGGTGTGCAACAGGGAGGCAGGAAGGGAGAAGAGATTAATACCGACGTCGCAGCCGGAGCCGCCACCGAGGCTAGATGCCCACCCGGACCCTCCCCTAATGAGTCAGGTTGTTGTGGCCGGAGTACGCACCTTTGGGGGGGGGGGGGGGGGTACTGTCATGCTCTGACCTTGAGAGCCCTGTTTTTCTCTAGTTGGTTTGGTCAGGGTGTGAATTCTAGATTTTCTATTTCTATGTTGGCCGGGTGTGGTTCCCAATCAGAGGCAGCTGTCGATCGTTGTCTCTGATTGAGGATCATACTTAGGCAGCCATTTTGCCCACCTTAGTTGTGGGATCTTATTTCTGTTTTGGCTTGTGGTTGTGTAGCCTGATGAACTTCACGTTCGTTTGTATTTTGTTGTTTTAATTCTGTATTCAGTTAATAAAGGAATATGTACGCATACCACGCTGCACCTTGGTCTGCTCCGTCTATCAACGAGCGTGACAGCACACATGTACTTTAGGACAAATTCATAGAAGCTCACCTCTGAAAATGCCTGTCAAGCACAGAACCATAAAGGGCATGTAAAGGAGACTAGTAGAGACTAGAGTTGATTCTGCTTCTAAACAAAATCTGCACACATACTTCAAACCTCCCCATGAATATTCCATTGGGAGTATGACAGAATCTGTATGAATGTTTATTCGGATCCCCATTTTGTTTTGCCGAAGCAGCAACTATTCTTCATATTGTACACACAGGATTCTTCCAACAATCCTAGCACTAATCCTGAAGGTCAAAGCATTACATTTTGAATACCAAAATTATATGAATATCATAGCATTCCATTCTACAAACCCTATAGTGAGTATTACGATATTTGTATAAATACCCAAAAGTCTGTAAGAGATTTGGGAGAATTACTAATTTCCAAAATATAGCATACCAACCAGAAATCCTCTTAAAATACTTAATGTTGTGTAAACAACATACTTTAATCCATATAATCTGATCAATGTCTGTGTCACGACTTCCACCGAGGCTGCCTCCCCTCCTGGTTCGGGCAGGCTTCGGCGTTCGTCGTCATCGCAGTACTAGCTACTGCCGATCCCATTCTCATCACTCCACTTGTCATGTCTTGTCAATCACACAGGGACGGCCTGTTCAATAGGGCGATATGGGCGACGCACTGCCAAACGGGAAAAGGAAGGGATTTTTTTTCTAATCAATTATATCACGGCAACAGTAGTTATCAGTGTTGTAATCTATACGTCTGATCTGCCACAGTGCCACACTGCCACTAAATGTCGAATCAGGCTAAAGTCGTGCTTCAAATGGCTCCACCCCCTTTTGGGGCGATTTCAGTCAGATTGAAAATCGCCCAGAACTTCTGTCATAGACTCCCATGTAAAATCTATTTTTTTCAAATTTCAGAGCCTTCAATACAATCTCAATGGGTGTCTGTGGGCTTGCACTTACGCGCTTTCGTCATACGTTACGTAACCATGAACGTAACTGAGAAAAGAGTGGATTGTTTGAAAGAAAAGTTCCTTTTTGTCGGCGAACAAATGAAGATAAATTGGCAACGAAACAATTAGGACCTCCCAGACCAAATTTAATAATTCAACAGGTTTCTACTAAAGGCGGAAAGTCCTACACCCGAGGATTTTCCAAAAATTGGTACGAACGAAAAAAGACATTGCCACTCACTCAACTGGATGACGAGGGATACAGGCTAGCTGTCCGCCGCCACAACGATGAGGTTAGTGTTGATAATCACAAGTTTACTGGATGTGGATATGGTGTAATAAAGGCAGTTTATTCAGAGGTAAATATATCTGGAATCGCGTTCACGGACCCGTTCGTCAAACTCTTAGGGAGCTATAAATTAAGCCCCATTACTTACCATATCAGATAAGAGAAATTGCTGCAGCTACATATATTTTACATCCTGGCCCTACATAGTTCACTATTTGCATCACTTACCAAAATATTACATGTGGTCATATATGCTTGGAAAGTGGAGATGCCATAGAACGTCAAAAAAGTAAACATTGCTGGAGACACATTGCCGTTTTGGAGAAGACATCGCGTTTGCTAGCGAAGAGATTTGTTGTGGCAAATGAACTTGGGCTGGGAATTGCCAGGAACCTCACGATAAGATATATGCATCAGCATTGCGAGTCTCATGATTCTATACGTATTGCGATTCGATACTGTGATTTTATTGCGCACCATATGTCTGTTGCAGAGGGATCAGAAAGCCATGAGAACGAGTTTTGATCAGTCATGGAAATAAAAGTGCTGAAAACAAATTGGCTCCCAATGTGAAAAGATTGAGAACAAGCTATGAGGTAACAATAATGGTGTTTTGGTGCAGGTACAGCCAACTAGCGCTAAAATATTGCGATATTGTCAATACAGTATATCGTAAAGTATCACTATGTAACTCGATTTCTTTCACCCCAATCCCTCAAATTAACGGTAAATAACTGAATTGTTTGCCCCACATTTAGCTAAGATGATTAGCTAGCCAGCTAAAATGTTTTAGTTAGTTAGCAGTCGCATCTACAATAGTTTACTGTCAATAACATGTCTCCAAAAATGACGTGGTGTCTCCAATTGTGTTGACATTTTACAATTGCAATGCGCATCCATGAGTATCCACTTTCTGTAGCTCAGCTGGTAGAGCATGGTGCTTGTAACGCCAAGGTAGTGGGTTCGATCCCCGGGACCACCCATACACAAAAATGTATGCACGCATGACTGTAAGTCGCTTTGGATAAAAGCGTCTGCTAAATGGCATATTATTATTATTATTATTATTATTATTATTATCTGAAGAGAGCCCCGAAACATTGTGTGCAGACATTTTATGCAATAAATGAAGTAGGTTCAATCTAGTAGTTCTGATCTTCTGATTGGTCCTGATGAGTTGGGCGAGGTCCCCTGCAGGCTACTGTCACTGTTGCATTGGCTCTGAGTCGGGTTCTCTGTCTTCAAATGTTCAGCCTAAGAGAGGGGATTTTTGTGTGTGTGTGTGTGTGTGTGTGTTTAACAGTGATGATGTGTGTGTGTGTGTGTGTGTTTAACAGTGATGATGTGTGTGTGTGTGTGTTTGTGTGTGTGTGTGTCCTCAGAGCAAGAACTCGTGAGTTGGAAGAACTGAGAGGCCTATGGCGTGGGTGTTGTCCTTGGCCACCTGCTGACAAGGCTGACAAGATAGGACCCTTTTGTCCATTGTTATTGGATAGGAACAGAACTTATAACCAGCTCCTGACCTAAATAGATCTTAGCACAACATTTTACTCAACATATCATATTCCATATTCACTATAACAAATATATTTACTACAACATTAGCAAGAACCGCCACATCCTCAGCCGGCTAATCCAGTGTGTGAAGTTTTGCGGAGTGTTTGAGTTAGCTTTGCGAGGCAAAGATGAAACTGAGGGCTCCACCAACCCTGGTAAGCCAACACTTTTGAGATCAGTCAATAAATGCTTCTGGTATTGACTTATATGCTGCCCCTGTCTTCATGTTGTTGCTGGACATATCTTTTTTTAAATGTGTGTAGGTCACCTAAATCATCAGAAAAATTGCCCCTCCTGAGAATTTTTTCAGGAGCCGCCACTGCAATCACACACACCTGGTGCTCATTCCCCTAATTAGTATGTGTATAAGTGTTCCCTCTGTTCCTCTTGTCTTTGTGAGTGATTGTTTTGTTGTGAGAGCGTGTAGCTTGGTTGAGCTACATTTCACTGTGTTATTGCCAAGGTGGATGTTTTCCCTTGTATAGTTTCGTTTGACGCTTGGGGCGTTTGATTTATGCAAACGGATTAAACTCTGGACTTCGGTATTTTACCTCCTGCGCCTGACTCCTTCATTCACTCCTCATCACAGACTGCTGGGAGTCTGGCTCTGAAAATGGTTTTGTTTAGTTATTTTGTTCTCTTATCTTTACAGTGTGCTCCCATATCCAGTGGAATTATTGCTGCAGAGGATCAACCAGGATGTCCATACTCTACAGTGTCTGCTTGTCAACTTCAAACTGTTAATACAGCAAAATTAATCTGTACCAGATCTCTTTTATCGATGTCATCCACATAGCCACATACATTTTATTGAATGTACATTGAATGGTTAGAATTTTTCAATCATAGCCTGTGGTAACGATTTTATCATCAATTATTCATCATTATGATTATGGACAGTATCCGGTGATCCCTATCACTGATGTTAGGCTGAAATGAAACCCAGAGTTGGATGTGTTTCGGTTTGAACTTAAAATGCAGACATACTGAGTCAGTGTAGCTGGCAGCCATCTTTAAAGAACATTAAGTGTAAGCCCCTGGGAGGGCTGCGCAGGAACTCTCTCTTTATTTGAGTAGCACCCAGAAGAAGAGAAGTTTCTCCCTATTTGAAATATCATACTACAACGGTTCAGGATAATGTGGTAAGCTTTCTTACCAATTTCATCATGAAAACATGACAAAACAAAGCCATATTTAGCTGTTCCCTTTGGTAATAAGAATATTGAGTGTGCCAATTCTGAACTTGTACAAGGTTTTCAACATAGAGAAGTGATATTCGCCTCCAACTTGACGCATTATGCATGGTGTAGTGTTCTGTTGATCATTAGAGACTGAGATGTCCAAACAATAATTATGTTCAATTGAACAGAGAGTGGGTCATCTATCTAGATATGGCCATACCTCTGGGGTTATGTTTTCAGTGGGAATGGTTGCCAAATGCTACAGAGGACTGTAGTGGAAGCACAAAGTATTATGGGTATTATGATGTCCAAACTCCAGAGTATTACTCTAGGATTTCAGTGATATGTCTTATAATCTTTATTTTCTTCTTCACTGGTTGCACAGACATATTGTAGTCGTTAAAGCTGGGCAGATGAAAGCATGGATTTAATGAACACAAACACAAGAACAAATACGTAACAGCTACTCTTAAAGACCTGAAGAACAACATAAACAAACAGTGGGGTAAAACAGTACATTAAACAGTAAAACATATGTCACGGTTCAGACAGACGACCAGAGGACCACAATTGCGTCACACCAGAAAGTTTATTAAAACTTAAGGGAAAAGGGAAGTAGGGAGTGAATGAAGGCTCCAGGGGTAACAGGGATCCCGTCCAATGTGCTGGGTCTGTGCCCCCCCCAGTGGCAGCGATGCGTCCTATGAAGCCGGTGGTGGGTGGTCCAGAAGTCCTGGGGGGGAGAGACACAGACACAACAGGGCGGAATGAAACAAGGCAGCAGTACAGTTCAAGGGAAATCCAAAATACGTAGTAGCAAGGCAGAAGGCTGGTCAGAGTTACCGGGATTGAAGAGTAGTCAGGAGTCGTTATGGCAGAAGCAGGTCTGGATCTCCTGGGGCAGAAGAGTATCCAAAAATACAGGCAGGTCCGGGGTCACAAAACCAGGGTGAGCCAGAAGCGCGAGCAAACAGGTTCCGGGTGTGAGCTTTGCAGACGATCTGACACCGGAGAGCTGAAAGACAGGGCCTTAAATACTGGGAGAGGTAGTGGGTAATGCAGCGCAGCTGGCAGAGTAATTAGAGCAGAGCAGAGCAGGGACAGGTGGAGCTAGTTAGGCTGAGTAGAGAGAGTGGTGAGCAGAGTGGAAGAAAATTAAGGTGGTAACCCGGTGGAGTGAGAGGCTCATGACAGAACCCCCCCCCCAAGGGACGGCCCCAGAAGTCCCAAGAGCAACACCACGCCGGGCGGGAGGAGGGGAGCCGGAGGAGGGCTAGAACTCCTCCGAACGGTCCGAGTGAACGTCCTCATCCTCGGAGGAAGCCGGAGGGCCGTGGTCGGGAGATGGGACAGGTCCCGAGACAGGATCAGGCACAGGACAGGAAGCCGAGCGGGCAGGACGGTTAGGGACCCCTCTGGGGCGGCCCCTACGGATTGCAGGTTGATCAGGATGCCGTTGGTGGAAAGCGGTGATGAGAGTCCTATCCACAATCCGACTAGCTGGCACCCAGGTCCTTTCCTCAGGTCCATAGCCCTCCCAGTCAATGAGGTACTGGAGACCCCTACCCCTCCGTCTGGACCGAAGCAGGCGGCGGACGGTGTAAACCAGACCACCATCGACGAGCCGTGGAGGAGGAGGACAAGGCGCAGCAGGGACCAGCGGACTCTCATGGATGGGCTTAATCTTAGACACATGGAAAGTGGGGTGCACCCTCAGGGAATTAGGCAGTTGGAGCCGGACAGCAGTTGGGCTAATCACTCTTATGATAGGGAATGGGCCAATGAACCGAGGTGCCAGCTTCTGCGACTCCACCCTGAGTGGCAGGTTCTTCGATGACAACCACACCCTTTGACCAACATGGTAGGTGGGAGCAGGAATTCTCCGACGGTTGGCCCCGGTAGTGTAGCTGGCAACGGATCTGAGGAGTGTGGCTCGGGCTTGTGACCAGGTGCGGCGACATCGACGGGCAAAAGCAAGTGCAGATGGGCAAGTAACCTCCTCTTCCTGGCTGGCAAATAGAGGAGGCTGGTATCCATAAACACATTGGAAAGGGGACATACCGATGGCAGAGCAGGTCAGAGAATTGTGTGCGTACTCCACCCATGTCAATTGCTGCGACCAGGAGTGGGGGTTGCGTGAAGTCATGCATCGCAGTGCCTTCTCGAGCTCCTGATTAGCCCGCTCTGACTGCCCATTGGATTGGGGATGGAATCCAGAAGTCAGACTGACTGTGGCTCCCAGCAGGTGACAGAACTCCTTCCAAAAAGCGGAGGAGAATTGTGGACCACGGTCAGAAACTACATCCTTTGGCAGTCCGTGGATCCGGAAGACGTGTTCCAGGACCACCTGGGCGGTCTCCTTGGCGGTTGGGAGCTTGGGGAGGGGAATGAAGTGTGCCATCTTGCTGAAACGGTCAACTATGGTGAGAATGACGGTCATGCCACTTGAAGGGGGCAGCCCCGTGACAAAGTCAAGGGCGATGTGAGACCAGGGACGTCTGGGCACAGGCAGGGGCTGCAGCAATCCGGCTGGGGGCTGGCAGGACGACTTGTGTTGGTTGCAGATGGGGCAGGCTTGGACGAATTCCCGTACATCCTTTCTCAGAGAGGGCCACCAGAACCTCTGGGCGAGCAGGTTGTAAGTGCGGGTGGAGCCAGGGTGACAAGCTAGGCGGGAGTCATGTCCCCACTGAACGACCTGGGACCTCAGGTCTTCGGGGACAAAAAGGCGGTCAGCTGGGCAAGTGCTGGGACCTGGCTGGTTACGGAGAGCCTCCAGCACCTGTTCCTCAACAGCCCAGGTCAGAGCTGCAACGATGCAGGGACTTGGCAGAATCGACACAGGGTCCTTGGAGGGGGTGTCATCCTTCTGGAATTGACGGGAGAGGGCGTCTGGCTTGGTGTTACGTGATCCAGGCCGGTATGACAGAGTGAAATTAAACCTGGTGAAGAACAGGGCCCAGCGGGACTGCCTGGAGTTCAACCGTTTGGCCGTGCGGATGTACTCCAAGTTCTTATGATCGGTCCAAACGAGAAAAGGAATGGTGGACCCCTCCAGCCAGTGACGCCACTCCTCCAAGGCAAGCTTCACAGCCAGCAGCTCACGGTTCCCTATGTCGTAATTGCACTCAGAGGGGGACAACCGACGTGAGAAAAAGGCACAGGGATGGAGCTTCCTATCCTCCGCAGCCCACTGAGAAATCACAGCACCAACTCCCACATCCGAGGCGTCCACCTCCACAATGAATTGCCGGTCCACATCAGGCATCTGGAGGATGGGAGCGGAGGTGAACCTCACCTTGAGGGTACTGAAGGCTTTGTCGGCTGCTGGGGTCCAGGTGAAGGGTTGCTTGGTGCTGGTTAGAGCAGTGAGAGGGGCAGCAACGGTACTGTAGTTCCGGATAAACTTTCTATAGAAGTTAGCAAACCCCAGAAACTGTTGCAGCTTCTTTCTGTTCTCCGGAACTGGCCATGAAGTGACTGCTGATACTTTGGCAGGATCCATTTGGATACTTCCCTCTGCCACTATGTACCCCAGGAAGGCCACTGTCTTGACGTGAAACTCACATTTCTCTGCCTTGGCGTAGAGGGAATTCTCCAGAAGACGATGAAGGACTTGCTGGACATGGCGGGTGTGTTCAGACAGGTTTCTGGAGTAGATTAAGATGTCATCCAGGTAAACGAAGACAAACTTGTTTAACATGTCCCGCAGTACATCATTCACTAGAGCCTGGAACACAGCAGGAGCATTGGTGAGGCCAAAAGGCATAACCAGATACTCGTAGTGGCCTGTTGGTGTATTGAATGCGGTTTTCCATTCATCTCCCTCCCGGATCCGCACTAGGTGGTAAGCGTTTCTGAGATCCAACTTGGTAAAAACAGTGGCTCCCTGGAGCAACTCAAAAGCAGAGGTGAGCAGAGGCAGAGGGTAACGGTTTTTCACTGTGATGTCGTTGAGTCCCCTGTAGTCGATGCAGGGGCGAAGAGATCCGTCCTTCTTCCCCACAAAGAAGAAGCCAGCACCAGCAGGAGATGAAGATGAACGGATTAATCCTGCGGACAGAGAGCCATTGATGTAGTCCTCCATGGACTTTCTTTCAGGAGCAGACAACGAATAAAGACGACCCTTTGGAGGGGCTGTTCCAGGGAGGAGGTCGATGGCACAGTCGTACGGTCGGTGAGGGGGCAGAGATGTGGCTCTTGCTTTGTTAAACACCTCTCTGAGACCATGGTAGCATTCTGGGACATTGGAGAGGTCAGGAGCGGAGTTAGTAGGTACTGGCCGAGGGGGTAGTGCGGCAGCAAGCAGGCAGGTTCGGTGGCAGTCCTCTCCCCACTCCCTGATCACCCCGGTCACCCAGTCGAGCTGAGGGTTGTGCCGGCGGAGCCATGGGTAACCCAGGATGAGGGGTTGGCCTGGAGAGGGGAGCAGGTGAAACTGGATAGTTTCTTGATGGTTTCCGGACAGACCCATCGAGACCGGGGCCGTGACATGAGTGACCGATCCGAGTAAGTGTCCGTCCAGTGCCCGGGCAGGAATAGGAGGTGTCAAACGGAGGTTCTCCAGTCCCAGTTGGCGTGCCAGCTTGATGTCCATTATGTTGGCTTCGGCGCCAGAATCCACCAGAGCAGCCAGGGTGTGAGTTGAGTCAGAGAGGCGGAGGTGAACTTGCAGCAGGGGTTTGCGGTCGGAGGACTGGATGGTCATTGAACTCAACCGGACTCCCCCTATGCCCGGTGAGCTTCGCCCCTTTAAAGGGCAGGTTACCACACGATGTCCATCACCTCCACAATAGAGGCAGAGGTTTGAGGTGAAGCGGCGCTGGCGCTCTGCAGGAGTGAGAGAGGCTCGCCCAATCTCCATAGGCTCAGACTGATCAAGCTGACCTGGGTGAGTGGCAGTAGATGACAGGAGCCCAGTCGGATCTCTCCGAATGCCGGTAGTAGGTGGACCTTGGCGCCCCCTCTCACGACGACGGGTCTGTATCCTTCTGTCGATCCTGACAGTCAGTGCGATGGCTTCATCAAGAGTGGAAGGCAGTTCATGGGAGACCAACTCGTCCTTGATATAGTCAGCCAAACTATGGAAGAACGCGTCCACCAACGATGGTGTGTTCCAAGAACTTCGTCTAGCCAGGGTTCGGAAGTCGATGGAATGGTCTGCGACTGTACGTCTGCCTTGTCGAATACTGAACAGTTCACGAGACGCCTCTGCGGTTGGTGAATCCAGGTCAAACACCTTCAGCATCTCCTCAGCAAACAGGTCGAAGGTTGCACATGCGGGGGTTTGACGTTCGAACTCTGCTGTTCCCCAGAGTCGAGCTCGGCCCGTCAGGTGAGTGATGGCATACCCAACTTTAGCCCCCTCCGTGGCGAAGGCCCTTGGCTGCAAGGAGAACTGAAGTCGGCAGCTAGTCAGGAATGGCCGGACCTGGGTTGAATCGCCGTTGAACCGCTCGGGGTTTCCAATCTTGGGTTCCGGAGCAGCGGCTGCAATGACCGGGGCAGGTAACTCGGGGGCAGGGCTGGTGGGCAGACTGGCTGGGGTAAGGTTGGTGAGGAGTTGAATGATCATGGCGAGTTGTTGTTGCTGCTGCTGGAACTGCTGCTCATGCTCATCGGTTTCCATGTCGGGGAAAGTGTGCGCTGAGTCCATAATGGTCAGATCGTACTGTCACGGTTCAGACAGACGACCAGAGGACCACAATTGCGTCACACCAGAAAGTTTATTAAAACTTAAGGGAAAAGGGAAGTAGGGAGTGAATGAAGGCTCCAGGGGTAACAGGGATCCCGTCCAATGTGCTGGGTCTGTGCCCCCCCCAGTGGCAGCGATGCGTCCTATGAAGCCGGTGGTGGGTGGTCCAGAAGTCCTGGGGGGGGGAGACACAGACACAACAGGGCGGAATGAAACAAGGCAGCAGTACAGTTCAAGGGAAATCCAAAATACGTAGTAGCAAGGCAGAAGGCTGGTCAGAGTTACCGGGATTGAAGAGTAGTCAGGAGTCGTTATGGCAGAAGCAGGTCTGGATCTCCTGGGGCAGAAGAGTATCCAAAAATACAGGCAGGTCCGGGGTCACAAAACCAGGGTGAGCCAGAAGCGCGAGCAAACAGGTTCCGGGTGTGAGCTTTGCAGACGATCTGACACCGGAGAGCTGAAAGACAGGGCCTTAAATACTGGGAGAGGTAGTGGGTAATGCAGCGCAGCTGGCAGAGTAATTAGAGCAGAGCAGGGACAGGTGGAGCTAGTTAGGCTGAGTAGAGAGAGTGGTGAGCAGAGTGGAAGAAAATTAAGGTGGTAACCCGGTGGAGTGAGAGGCTCATGACAACATAGAGACTAAAACAATTATGAAAATGGGGACTGCGTCATCTGAAAGTTCTGTTGGGCTTGACCAACATTTGTGCTTGAAATTTCAAGTTGAGCAAAGAAATAAACAACAACAACAACAACAACCATGAATTGAAATTGACAGAAGTTTCTCTGACTCATGGCAAATGCGCTTTGGAATAATGCCCAGACATTTGGGGTATCAGAAAGCTGTTGAAGGAAGTCTGAGGATTGTCATTGTACTGTATGAATAGCAAAACCCTGCTACCATTAAGCAGCTTGAAAACGCTGTACAAAGCAGATGATTACACCTGCTGCCCCTCGGCAGGGAGAACACAATGCTGCTCTTTTAAACACATCAGATGTCATTTGCAAAGGGGATTGCAAATGTGTTCAGCCCCCTCCCCTGACTGGCACTTCAGACAGTAGGAGATTAGAGCCCTACCCCATAGGAATCACACATAGACAGCCCAACTAACAACCAACATTAAACCCCATGGAAAACAGCTTGAGATCTTATAAAGCTTGCCATAAAATGCTGCTTCCTTACCCACCAAGCCTAAAAAACAGCTCTTTAGAATAAGTGGTACCTCTATTTTCCTTTATTACAAACATCATCATAATCTCTCTATTTGTCTCTCTTTGTCTCTCCTTGTCTCTCTTTGTCTTTCTTTAAACCACGCCTGTAAGTCCTCTCTCTCTCTCTCTCTCTCTCTCTCTCTCGCTCTCTCTGTGTCTCTCTCTCTCTGTGTCTCGCTCTCTCTGTGTCTCGCTCTCTCTGTGTCTCGCTTGCACTCTCTCTCTCTCTCTCTCTCTCTCTCTCTCTCTCTCTCTCTCTCTCTCTCTCTCTCTCTCTCTATATATATATATATATATATATATATATATATATATATATATATATATATATACATTTGAAGTCGGAAGTTTACATACATTTAGGTTGGAGTCATTAAAACTCGCTTTTCAACCAATCCACACATTTCTTGTTAACAAACTATAGTTTTGGCAAGTCGGTTAGGACATCTACTTTGTGCATGAAACAAGTAATTTTTCCAACAATTGTTTACAGACAGATTATTTCACCTATAATTCACTGTATCACAATTCCAGTGGGTCAGAAGTTTACATACACTAAGTTGACTGTGCCTTTAAACAGCTTGGAAAATTCCAGAAAATTATGTCATGGCTTTAGAAGCTTCTGATAGGCTAATTGACATCATTTGAGTCAATTGGAGGTGTACCTGTGGATGTATTTCAAGGCCTACCTTCAAACTCAGTGCCTCTTTGCTTGACATCATGGGAAAATGAAAAGAAATCAGCCAAGACCTCAGAAAAAAAAATTGTAGACCTCCACATGTCTGGTTCATCCTTGGGGAGCAATTTCCAAACGCCTGAAGGTACCACATTCATCTGTACAAACAATAGTACGCAAGTATAAACACCATGGGACCACGCTGCCGTCATACCGCTCAGGAAGGAGACGCGTTCTGTCTCCTAGAGTTGGACGTACTTTGGTGCGAATAGTGCAAATCAATCCCAGAACAACAGCAAAGGACCTTGTGAAGATGCTGAAGGAAACAAGTACAAAAGTATCTATATCCACAGTAAAACGAGTCCTACAGTGAGGGAAAAAGGTATTTGATCCCCTGCTGATATTGTACGTTTGCCCACTGACAAAGACATGATCAGTCTATAATTTTAATGGGAGGTTTATTTGAACAGTGAGAGACAGAATAACAACAAAAAAATCCAGAAAAACGCATGTCAAAAATGTTATGAATTGATTTGCATTTTAATGAGGGAAATAAGTATTTGACCCCTCTGCAAAACATGACTTAGTACTTGGTGGCAAAATCCTTGTTGGCAATCACAGAGGTCAGACGTTTCTTGTAGTTGGCCACTAGGTTTGCACACATCTCAGGAGGGATTTTGTCCCACTCCTCTTTGCAGATCTTCTCCAAGTCATTAAGGTTTCGAGGCTGACGTTTGGCAACTCGAACCTTCAGCTCCCTCCACAGATTTTCTATGGGATTAAGGTCTGGAGACAGGCTAGGCCACTCCAGGACCTTAATGTGCTTCTTCTTGAGCCACTCAAGAGGAGGTTCTCACCCAAGATTTGATGGTACATGGCCCCGTCCATCGTCCCTTTGATGCGGTGAAGTTGTCCTGTCCCCTTAGCAGAAAAACACCCCCAAAGCATAATGTTTCCACCTCCATGTTTGACGGTGGGGATGGTGTTCTTGGGGTCATAGGCAGCAATCCTCCTCCTCCAAACACAGCGAGTTGAGTTGATGCCAAAGAGCTCCATTTTGGTCTCATCTGACCACAACACTTTCACCCAGTTCTCCTCTGAATCATTCAGGGATTCATTGGCAAACTTCAGACGCCACTGTATGTGTGCTTTCTTGAGCAGGGGGACCTTGCGGGCGCTGCAGGATTTCAGTCCTTCACGGTGTAGTGTGTTACCAATTGTTTTCTTGGTGACTATGGTCCCAGCTGCCTTGAGATCATTGAGAAGATCCTCCCGTGTCGTTCTGGGCTGATTCCTCACCGTTCTCATGATCATTGCAACTCCACGAGGTGAGATCTTGCATGGAGCCCCAGGCCGAGGGAGATTGACAGTTATTTTGTGTTTCTTCAACTGTTGTCACCTTCTCACCAAGCTGCTTGGCGATGGTCTTGTAGCCCATTCCAGCCTTGTGTAGGTCTACAATCTTGTCCCTGACATCCTTGGAGAGCTCATTGGTCTTGGCCATGGTGGAGAGTTTGGAATCTGATTGATTGATTGCTTCTGTGGACAGGTGTCTTTTATACAGGTAACAAGCTGAGATTAGGAACACTCCCTTTAAGAGTGTGCTCCTAATCTCAGCTCGTTACCTCTATAAAAGACACCTGGGAGCTAGAAATCTTTCTGATTGAGAGGGGGTCAAATAGTTATTTCCCTCATTAAAATGCAAATCAATTTATAACATTTTTGGCATGCGTTTTTCTGGATTTTTTTGTTGTTATTCTGTCTCTCACTGTTCAAATAAACATACCATTAAAATTATAGACTGATCATTTCTTTGTCAGTGGGCAAACGTACGAAATTAGCAGGGGATCAAATAATGTTTTCCCTCACTGTATATCGACATAACCTGAAAGGCCGCTCAGCAAGGAAGAAGCCACTGCTCCAAAACCGCCATAATAAAGCCAGACTACAGTTTGCAACTGCACATGGGGACAAAGATCATACTTTTTTGAGAAATGTCCTCTGGTCTGATGAAACAAAAATATAACTGTTTGGCCATAATGACCATCATTATGTTTGGAGGAAAAAGAACACCATCCCAACTGTGAAGCACAGGGGTGGCAGCATCATGCTGTGGGGGTGCTTTGCTGCTGGAGGGACTGGTGCACTTCACACAATAGATGGCATCATGAGGAATGAAAATTATGCGGATATAGTGAAGCAAGACATCAGTCAGGAAGTTAAGGCTTGGTCGCAAATTGGTCTTCCAAATGGACAATGATCCCAAGCATGCTTTCAAAGTTGTGGCAAAATGGCTTAAGGACAACAAAGTCAAGGTATTGGAGTGGCCATCACAAAGCCCTGACCTCAATCCTATAGAACATTTGTGGGCAGAACTGAAAAAGCGTGTGCGAGCAAGGAGGCCTACAAACCTGACTCAGTTACACCAGCTCTGTCAGGAGGAATGGGCCAAAATTCACCCAACTTATTGTGGGAAGCTTGTGGAAGGCTACCCGAAACGTTTGACCCAAGTTAAACAATTTAAAGGCAATGCTACCAAATGCTAATTGAGTAAACTTCTGACCCACTGGGAATGTGATGAAATAAATAAAAGCTGAAATAAATCATTCTATCTACTATTATTCTGACATTTCACGTTCTTAAAAGAAAGTGGTGATCCTAAGACAAGGCATTTTTACTAGGATTAAATGTCAGGAATTGTGAAAAGGTGTATGTAAACTTCCGACGTCAACTGTATACATACAGTACCAGTCAAAAGTTTGGACACACCTACTCATTCAAGGGTTTTTCTTTATTTTTACTATTTTCTACATTGTAAAATAATAGTGAAGACATTAAAACTATGAAATAACACATATGGAATCATGTAGTAACTAAAGAAGTGTTAAACAAATCAAAATCTATTTTAAATTTGAGATTCTTCAAATATCTTTGCTTTGATGACAGCTTTGCACACTCTTGGCATTCTCTCAACCAGCTTCACCTGGAATGCTTTTCCAACAGTATTGAAGGAGTTGCCACATATGCTGAGCACTTGTTGGCTGCTTTTCCTTCACTCTTCCGTCCGACTCATCCCAAACCATCTCAATTCGGTTGAGGTCGGGGGATTGTGGAGGCCAGGTCATCAAATCAAATCAAATTTTATTTGCCACATGCGCCGAATACAATAGGTGTAGACATTACCGTGAAATTCTTACTTACATAACTTAACCAACAATGCATTTAATTTTTAATAAAAAAGTAAAATAAAACAACAGTAGGGAGGCTATATACAGGGGGATACCGGTGCAGAGTCAATGTGTGGGGGCACCGGCTAGTTGAGGTAGTTGAGGTAATATGTACATGTGGGTAGAGTTAAAGTGACTATGCATAAATAATTAACAGAGTAGCAGCAGCGTAAAAAGATGGGGTGGGGGTGGGGGGGCAGTGCAAATAGTCCGGGTAGCCATGATTAGCTGTTCAGGAGTCTTATGGCTTGGGAGAAGAAGCTGTTGAGAAGCCTTTTGGAACTAGACTTGGCGCTCCGGTACCGCTTGCCGTGCGGTAGCAGAGAGAACAGTCTATGACTAGGGTGGCTGGAGTCTTTGACAATTTTGAGGGCCTTCCTCTGACACCGCCTGGTATAGAGGTCCTGGATGGCAGGAAGCTTGGCCCCAGTGATGTACTGGGCCGTACGCACTACCCTCTGTAATGACTTGCGGTCGGAGGCCGAGCAGTTGCCATACCAGGCGGTGATGCAACCAGTCAGGATGCTCTCGATGGTGCAGCTGTATAACTTTTTGAGGATCTGAGGACCCATGCCAAATCTTTTCAGTCTCCTGAGGGGGAATAGGCTTTGTCGTGCCCTCTTCACGACTGTCTTGGTGTGTTTGGACCATGATAGTTTGTTGGTGATGTGGACACCAAGGAACTTGAAGCTCTCAACCTGTTCCACTACAGCCCCGTCGATGAGAATGGGGGCATGCTCTGTCCTCTTTTTTTTCCCTGTAGTCCACAATCATCTCCTTTTTCTTGGTCACGTTGAGGGAGAGGTTGTTATCCTGGCACCACACGGCCTGGTCTCTGACCTCCTCCCTATAGGCTGTCTCATCATTGTCGGTCATCAGGCCTACCACTGTTGTGTCGTCGGCAAACTTAATGATGGTGTTGGAGTCATGCCTGGCCATGCAGTCATGGGTGAACAGGGAGTACAGGAGGGGACTGTGCACGCACCCCTGAGGGGCCCCCGTGTTGAGGATCAGCATGGCAGTTGTGTTGTTACCTACCCTTACCACCTGGGGGTGGCCCGTCAGGAAGTCCAGGATCCAGTTGCAGTGGGAGGTGTTTAGACCCAGGATCCTTAGCCTAGTGATGAGCTTTGAGGGCACTATGGTGTTGAATGCTGAGCTGTAGTCAATGAATAGCATTCTCACGTAGGTGTTCCTCTTGTCCACGTGGGAAAGGGCAGTGTGGAGTGCAGTAGAGATTGCATCATCTGTGGATCTGTTGTGGCGGTATGCAAATTGGAATGGGTCTAGTGTTTCTGGGATAATGGTGTTGATGTCAGCCTTTCAAAGCTCTTCATGGCTACAGACGTCAGTGCTATGGGTCGGTAGTCATTTAGGCAAGTTATCTTAGTGTCCTTGGGCACGGGGACTATGGTGGTCTGCTTGAAACATGTTGGTATTACAGACTCAGTCAGGGACATGTTGAAAATGTCAGTGAAGACACTTTCTGATGCAGCACTCCATCACTCTCCTTCTTGGTAAAATAGCCCTTACACAGCCTGTAGGTGAGTTGGGTCATTGACCTGTTAAAAAACGAATGATAGTCCCACTAAGCCCAAACAAGATGGGATGGCGTATCGCTGCAGAATGCTGTGGTAGCCATGCTGGTTAAGTCTGCCTTGAATTCAAAAACAAATCACAGATAGTGTCACCAGCAAAGCACCTCCACACCATAACACCTCCTCCTCCATGCTTTACGGTGGGAACTACACATGCAGAGATCATCTGTTCACCCACACCGCGTCTCACAAAGACACGGCGGTTGGAACCAAAAATCTCCAATTTGGACTCCAGACCAAAGGACACATTTCTACCAGTGTAATGTCCATTGCTCGTGTTTCTTGGCCCAAGCAGGTCTCTTCTTATTATTGGTGTCCTTTAGTAGTGGTTTCTCTGAATCAGAACATGAAGGCCTGATTCACACAGTCTCCTCTGAACAGTTGATGTTGAGATGTGTCTGTGATTTGAACTCTGTGAAGCATTTATGGGGGCTGCAATTTCTGAGGCTGGTAAATCCCCGCCTTATCTTAGCTCATTGGTCACCATAGCAACACCCACCCGTAGTATGCGCTCCAGCAGGTATATCTCACTGGTCATCCCCAAAGCCAACACCTCCTTTGGCCGCCATTCCTTCCAGTTCTCTGCTGCCAATGACTGGAACAAATTGCAAAAATCTCTGAAGCTGGAGACACTTATCTCCCTCACTAACTTTAAGCATCAGTTGTCAGAGCACCTTACCAATCACTGCACCTGTACACAGCCCATCTGAAATTAGCCCGCCCAACTACCTCATCCCTATATTGTTATTTATTTTGCTCATTTGTACCCCAGTATCTCTATTTGCACATCATCTCTTGCACATCTATCATTCCAGTGTTAATACTAATTGTAATTATTTTGCACTATAGCCTATTTATTGCCTTACCTCCATAACTTGCTACATTTGCACACACTGTATATATATTTATTTCTGTTGTATTTTTGACTTTGTTTTGTTTTACCCCATATGTAACTCTGTGTTGTTGTTTTTATCGCACTGCTTTGCTTTATCTTGGCCAGGTCGCAGTTGTAAATGAGAACTTGTTCTCAACTGGCTTACCTGGTTAAATAAAGGTGAAATAAAAATAAATAAAATAAACTCTAATGAACTTATCCTCTGCAACAGAGGTAACTCTGGGTCTTCCATTCCTGTGGCAGTCCTCATGAGAGCTAGTTTCATCATAGCACTTTATGGTTTTTGCGACTGCACTTGAGGAAACTTTAAAAGTTCTTGAAATGTTCCGTATTGACTGACCTTCATGTCTTAAAATAATGATGGACTGTCATTTCTCTTTGCTTATTTGAGCTGTTCTTGCCATAATATAGACTTGATCTTTCACCAAATAGGGCTATCTTCTGTATACCCCCCTACCTTGTCACAACACAACTGATTGGCTCAAATGCATTAAGAAGGAAATGAATTCCACAAATTAACTTTTAAGAAGGCACACCTGTTAATTGAAAATGCATTCCAGGTGACTACCTCATGAAGCTGGTTGAGAGAATGCCAAGAGTGTGCAAAGCTGTCATAAAGGCAAAGGGTGGCTATTTGAAGAATCTCAAACATAAAACCTTTTGATTTTTTGGTTACTACATGATTCCATATGTGCTATTTAATAGTTTTGATGTCATCACTATTATTCTACAATGTAAAAAAAAATGTACAAATAAAGAAAAACCCTTGAATTAGTAGGTGTGTCCAAACTTTTGACTGGTAGTGTATATATACATATATATATATATATATATATATATATACAGTGGGGGAAAAAAGTATTTAGTCAGCCACCAATTGTGCAAGTTCTCCCACTTAAAAAGATGAGAGAGTCCTGTAATTTTCATCATAGGTACACGTCAACTATGACAGACATATTGAAAAAAAAAAATCCAGAAAATCACATTGTAGGATTTTTAATGAATTTATTTGCAAATTATGGTGGAAAATAAGTATTTGGTCACCTACAAACAAGCACGATTTCTGGCTCTCACAGACCTGTAACTTCTTCTTTAAGAGGCTCCTCTGTCCTCCACTCGTTACCTGTATTAATGGCACCTGTTTGAACTTGTTATCAGTATAAAAGACACCTGTCCACAACCTCAAACAGTCACACTCCAAACTCCAATATGGCCAAGACCAAAGAGCTGTCAAAGGACACCAGAAACAAAATTGTAGACCTGCACCAGGCTGGGAAGACTGAATCTGCAATAGGTAAGCAGCTTGGTTTGAAGAAATCAACTGTGGGAGCAATTATTAGGAAATGGAAGACATACAAGACCACTGATAATCTCCCTCAATCTGGGGCTCCACGCAAGATCTCACCCCGTGGGGTCAAAATGATCACAAGAACGGTGAGCAAAAATCCCAGAACCACACGGGGGGACCTAGTGAATGACCTGCAGAGAGCTGGGACCAAAGTAACAAAGCCTACCATCAGTAACACACTACGCCGCCAGGGACTCAAATCCTGCAGTGCTAGACGTGTCCCCCTGCTTAAACCAGTACATGTCCAGGCCCGTCTGAAGTTTGTTAGAGTGCATTTGGATGATCCAGAAGAGGATTGGGAGAATGTCATATGGTCAGATGAAACCAAAATATAACTTTTTGGTAAAAACTCAACTCGTCGTGTTTGGAGGACAAAGAATGCTGAGTTGCATCCAAAGAACACCATACCTACTGTGAAGCATGGGGGTGGAAACATCATGCTTTGGGGCTGTTTTTCTGCAAAGGGACTAGGACGACTGATCCGTGTAAAGGAAAGAATGAATGGGGCCATGTATCGTGAGATTTTGAGTGAAAACCTCCTTCCATCAGCAAGGGCATTGAAGATGAAACGTGGCTGGGTCTTTCAGCATGACAATGATCCCAAACACACCGCCCGGGCATTGAAGGAGTGGCTTCGTAAGATGCATTTCAAGGTCCTGGAGTGGCCTAGCCAGTCTCCAGATCTCAACCCCATAGAAAATCTTTGGAGGGAGTTGAAAGTCCGTGTTGCCCAGCGACAGCCCCAAAACATCACTGCTCTATAGGAGATCTGCATGGAGGAATGGGCCAAAATACCAGCAACAGTGTGTGAAAACCTTGTGAAGACTTACAGAAAACATTTGACCTGTGTCATTGCCAACAAAGAGTATATAACAAAGTATTGAGAAACTTTTGTTATTGACCAAATACTTATTTTCCACCATAATTTGCAAATAAATTCATTAAAAATCCTACAATGTGATTTTCTGGATTTTCTTTCCTCATTTTGTCTGGCATAGTTGACGTGTACCTATGATGAAAATTACAGGCCTCTCTCATCTTTTTAAGTGGGCAAACGTACAAAATCAGCAGGGGATCAAATACTTTTTTCCCTCACTGTATATATAAATAATTGTTTACCCTCATCAATCTACACACAATACCCCATAATCACCAAGCAAAAACAGAAATACCTTATTTACATAAGTATTCAGACCCTTTGCTATGAGACTCAAAATTGAGCTCAGGTGCATCTTATTTCCATTGATCATCCTTGAGATGTTTCTACAACTTGATTGGAATCCACCTGTGGACATGATTTGGAAAGGCACACACCTGTCTGTATAAGGTTGACATTGCATGTCAGAACAAAAACCAAGCCATGAGGTCGAAGGAATTGTCCGTAGAGCTCCGAAACAGGATTGTGTCGAGGCACAGATCTGGGGAAGGGTACCAAAACATTTCTGCAGCATTGAAGATCCCCAAGAACACAGTGGCCTCTATTCTTAAGTGGAAGAAGTTTGGAATCATCAAGAGCCTTCCTAGAGCTGGCCGCCAGACCAAACTGAGCAATCGGGGGAGAAGGGCCTTGGTCAGGGAGCTGACCAAGAACCCGATGGTCACTCTGACAGAGCTCCAGAGTTCCACTGTGGAGATGGGAGAGCATTCCAGAAAGACAACCATCTCTGCAGCACTCCACCAATCATGCCTTTGTGGTAGAGTGGCCAGTCAGAAGCCACTCCTCAGTAAAAGGCAAATGACAGTCTGCTTGGAGTTTGCCAAAAGGCACCTAATGACTCTCAGACCATGAGAAACAAGATTCTCTGGTCTGATGAAACCAAGATTGAACTCTTTGGCCTGAATGCCAATGTTTTTCAGCGGCAGGGACTGGGAGACTAGTCAGGATCGAGGGAAAGATGAACGGAGCAAAGTACAGAGAGATCCTTGATGAAAACATACTCCAGAGCGCTCCGGACCTCAGACTGGGGCGAAGGTTCACCTTCCAACAGGACAACGACCCTAAGCACACAGCCAAGACAACATAGGAGTGGCTTTGGGACAAGTCTCTGAATGTCTTTGAGTGGCACAGCCAGACCCCGGACTTGAACCCGATCGAACATCTCTGGAGAGACCTGAAAATAGCTGTGCAGCGACGCTCCCCATCCAACCTGACAGAGCTTGAGAGGATCTGCAGAGAAGACTGGGAGAAACTCCCCAAATACAGGATTACAGTGATATATTGTATTTGTTATTTTTAATACATTTCTAAAAACCTGTTTTTGCTTTGTCATTATGGTGTATTGTGTGTAGATTGATTAGGAAAAAAAACAGTTTAATCCATTTTAGAATAAGGCTGTAACGTAACAACATGTAGAACAAGTCAAGGGGTCTGAATACTTTCCGAATGCACTGTATTCTCTCTCTCTCTCTCTCTCTCTCTCTCTCTCTCTCTCTCTCTCTCTCTCTCTCTCAAAAATGTTATGAATTGATTTGCATTTTAATGAGGGAAATAAGTATTTGACTCCCTCTCAATCAGAAAGATTTCTGGCTCCCAGGTGTCTTTTATACAGGTAACGAGCTGAGATTAGGAGCACACTCTTAAAGGGAGTGCTCCTAATCTCAGCTTGTTACCTGTATAAAAGACACCTGTCCACAGAATCAATCAATCAATCAGATTCCAAACTCTCCATCATGGCCAAGACCAAAGAGCTCTCCAAGGATGTCAGGGACAAGATTGTAGACCTACACAAGGCTGGAATGGGCTACAAGACCATCGCCAAGCAGCTTGGTGAGAAGGTGACAACAGTTGGTGCGATTATTCGCAAATGGAAGAAACACAAAAGAACTGTCAATCTCCCTCGGCCTGGGACTCCATGCAAGATCTCACCTCGTGGAGTTGCAATGATCATGAGAACGGTGAGGAATCAGCCCAGAACTACACGGGAGGATCTTATCAATGATCTCAAGGCAGCTGGGACCATAGTCACCAAGAAAACAATTGGTAACACACTACACCGTGAAGGACTGAAATCCTGCAGTGGGACAAAATCCCTCCTGAAATGTGTGCAAACCTGGTGGCCAACTACAATATAATAATAATAATATAATATGCCATTTAGCAGACGCTTTTATCCAAAGCGACTTACAGTCGTGCGTGCATACATTTTTGTGTATGGGTGGTCCCGGGGATCGAACCCACTACCTTGGCGTTACAAGCACCGTGCTCTACCAGCTGAGCTACAGAGGACGTCTGACCTCTGTGATTACCAACAAGGGTTTTACCACCAAGTACTAAGTCATGTTTTGCAGAGGGGGTCAAATACTTATTTCCCTCATTAAAATGCAAATCAATTCATAACATTTATGACATGTGTTTTTCTGGATTTTTTTGTTGTTATTCTGTCTCTCACTGTTCAAATAAACCTCCCATTAAAATTATAGACTGATCATGTCTTTGTCAGTGGGCAAACATACAAAATCAGCAGGGGATCAAATACTTTTTTCCCTCACTGTATATCTACACGTCACTATGTGTCTTTTTTCTGTTCAGCTGTGCTCCCTTTGTTACCTCTCAGTTAAAAACTTAACAGCACAGAGGATCTTCTGTTGTTTATACTGCCATCAAGTACCTTCCACATCATTAGCAGGTGACTAAACCGAGCTGGATAGAAATCCTCCCAGAGAACTGAAAGTTAGGCTGACTCAGATAGGGCTGAAAAGTCCCTGAGGGACTGTTATTAAAGAAACACACGACTGGCTAAGATGTTCATCTTCCCAGCAATTACGTGAACATTTTCCCACATCCTAAACACCCAATCAATGAGAAGCAGTTAACACAATGTAGAGCAGTTTAGTATGACTCGCCAAAAGGTTCCAGAATTTTCTCTTTTTTTTGTAGTCAAGTGAGTAACCGCCGATATGCGGTTGGAACAAACAGCGGTTTCTGTTTTCTTCCTTCAAATTTGGCTTTAGATTTTGAACGGTTGGAGCTTTTAGCTGTTATGACCCTATTCCTGAAAGGTAAGATTCTCAAGAACACACACACTTTCTATTTCCTTGTACAATGCTCACCAGCCATGCAGGAGAAGATGGGACTGTGATTGAAAGCAATGTAGAACCTATTTTCTACAGACACAATTATTACCTGATGAGCTTCCCTTTCCTGAACTTTCCAATACCTTTCTGATGCATTTCAGTCACTTACTGATTTCTATGCTACACTGTTAATAATTGCAATACATATGTAATACTGGTAATCAGTATGTGTTGTTAGATGTCAAGTTATACAGATGTAGGATCTTAATTTGAGCCAGTTTGCTGCAGTAGGAAAATAACCTGACAGCAACAGGAAATGTGAATCATTATATGGATTATAATTAATTGACATTTTGTAGAGGTTGATACATTTTTCGTTAGGCCAAATCAAGTCTGAAATTTTAAATGTAAAAGATATGACAAACTTTAGAAGCCATTTTAAAACTAAAATACACTGCTGTGCAGGAAAATTCTTAGCAACAAAAGAGTGATCAAATTAAGATCCTAAATTAGTACTGCTATGATTTGATTAATGTTTGAAGTGTAATTTTATGATTAAAAAAACAACTTGTTTCAAGACAATTAAAAGCTGTTGTTTACCTTTTATATTTGTAAATAAATAATGTATATTTGTTCGGCCCGCGGCCCACCAAGCCCAAAACGTTGAATACCCCTGATGTAAAGGCTTAGACTTCATTAAAAGAAGCACGGAACATTACAGAGAAACTATTACAGGTTTTTATTTCACAGTTTCACAATAAAAGTATTGTGGTAATTATCTTAAATTGTAGTGTAATCACATCACATCTGAGGCCTCAAGATTTACATATGACTGTGCATTGCATTTTTTGCCACATATATTGAATATCCAAACTCCCAGGCCAACATGTGCTACTCATTGAGCCTCAGACGCCAGCCAGTGCTGTCTACTTGTTTACAGACTGCAGTGGAGCAGATGGAGAGGCTCCATCCATATTCATGATCCAGCACCTGTCACCTGACCCTGCCGTGGGACTCTGACCTTAGGCTCTATGGGGAGTGAATGGGGACGGGCTGGGCCACTGCAGAGCCCTGTGTGAGTGCTTTATCCCAAGCATGCATGGGAATGAAATGAATGAGCTCCATGCCTCCAGTGAGACTCATTCTTAGACTTCTTCAGAGTGTGGTGGAACGCAGGCCTGTTCTAGATTAGAACATCTGTCTGCCTGGTCACCATTTCTAAAGCCATGTTGGTGGGTGATGGATGGAGATACAAACAGAGAGGTGAAATACCCACAATGCTGGTCGTTCAAGATGAAGCCTGAAGTCCCAGCTAAGAGAACAAAGCTGATCAATTAGTGGTGAGTGGACATAGACCAGCATGACTATTCGTTTCCCACAGAGCTTGGGCCCAGTCTGACTCCAACAGGGCAAAGCCTAAACCAGGACTAACAATGATATGAGTAGGTTTAATACTGAGTGATAGGGAACAGTGTAATGATACTGAATAATCTGTACTCTGTTGTCGTGTGCACTGGGAAACAAAAGCAGCGATGGCCACATAATGCAATTAACCCTTATACCGTGTCAGGCAGAGAAAAGCAAACACAGTGAAAAATCGAAAAGAAATGGCTGCATTCCATAATTCAAATGGCCAAATATGTATGCGCTGCCTATGATCTGTTCTGCACAGCACGGTATTTTGTGGGTAACAGATTTCTTTCACGATGATGGGAATTTAATTTCCAATCTTGAAAGGCCCTTCTGTCCCCGAATGCCAAATTATTCCAGTGACCTTTGCATACACAAGGGCAGGAGGCAGAGTGACATGCTACTTACTAATGACATACTGGCTGAGTACATCTGAGTGATAGACATCACAATACCTCTACAGCAGCATTTCCTAATTCATCCATTAACAGCAGCAAATTGTAAGGCCAGTGCAACTCAAAAGTTCAAAGGCAATGCGGTGAGGTCAAACCCCTCAAGAAGGCAAAGTAAGATAGAGATAGAATAAGCAACATGGTATGGAGCTCATCACCTCTCTGCTTGTGCAGTTTCCCCTTAAACCAACTCTGATTATTAAAGATCTACGTGTATATACCAGACTCCAGAGGACATAGGCATACAGCGACTACATCACTGCATAAACCTTATTCATCTTAAGCAGTATATCTCATCTCTGACGGAACCATGCGTCTGTATTCCCCACCCATAGGCCACTACAGCAACACATGAATCACTATGACTATGGGAGCCCTATGTGGGGAGTGTCATCTCAGATATGCCAGAGAATGCTTCTCCAAGATCCAGATGTATCTCTCTGCACTATTCCTCAGTGCCTGTACCTAAGTGGTGTCTGAGGTAGGAGGGCAGGGCGCCGTTGTGATACACAGCAGAACAGAGAGAGGAGTTTGCCTCAGAGCAGTGAGCAAAAGATATCCAAGGACCCAGGAAGTGTCTGTTTCTCCTTGAGAACTCACTTTGCTGAGGCAGCACAACTAAGTGAGAGGAAACACATGGTAGGGAGCAGGGAGATGACACTGAGTGGACATGGAGGGTATTTTCCCTGAGTACCTTATGAATTGTGTTGCACAATTCAATGCTGAATTCTGAAGAAAAACCATGTGAAAGCGCTGATCAGGCAGGGCAGGAAAGACCTTATTACAGGCAAACTGTCATATTTCTCTCTGATGATGACTGTTGATGGTGAATCAAGAGGATCCCTGGACCCTTCATTCCCTCATTGTTTACTCTAATCATTTAATTATATTGTCTACTACCACAAGCCGTATCAATTTAACTAATTAAGCTCCACACACAGTCCTGTGACAAATAAGATTTCCAATGTCTGTGAGTGGTAGGAGGTCCATCCGACTGGGCAAAAACTGGTTGAATCAACGTTGTTTCCACGTCATTTCAACAAAACAAAAAAATATGTGATGACGTTGAATAATTGTGGAAAACTGATTGGATTTGAAAAAAGTTATCAACGTAAGGGAATTTCGTATTTTTTTCACCAAACCTTTAACCTAAATCCAATGACATGGTGAAATGTTTTGTTGATTTCACGTTGAATTCAGGTTAGTTGACAAATCAACCAAATGTAATTCAAAACTAGACGTTGAACTGAAGTCTTTGCCCAGTGGGATGTGGCTCTATCTAGCGTTGCCTCTTCCACCACAGTCAGGAGCGTTGAGTCTCCCCGTGCCCCTCACACTCCACCCCTGCTGTGTATAAGTATATACTGCCCAACATAGGCCTAGTAGATGTTAAGTGATTACTCAGACCTTTTCAACGTATATGTACTCAATCAGTGCCTAGCTGCCATTTTCAGAAATGTATGTGTGATCAAATTTGACAACATTATTGGAGGTGCTTGATATAGTATGCCATTTGTGAGTTAGTTCAGGTATTTTAGAGCACAGTAACAGAGAGCGTCACAAAATGTGTGGTGTCATCTCTGGATAGAACCAGGGAGGATTAATGGGCTGTGTAAGTGGACTGACTGACCAAGATACACTGAGTTAGTTACACCTTGTCAACCTGAGCAGACATATCCTTGAAGAGGAAACTATTTAGGGCACACAAGAGACACACTGCTCTAACTAGTTTCTATTACTGAAACAGTGGGGGACAAAAGTATTTAGTCAGCCACCAATTGTGTAAGTTCTCCCACTTAAAAAGATGAGAGAGGCCTGTAATTTTCATCATAGGTACACATCAACTATGACAGACAAATTGAGAAAAAAAATCCAGAAAATCACATTGTAGGATTTTTAATGAATTTATTTGCAAATTATGGTGGAAAATAAGTATTTGGTCACCTACAAACAAGCAAGATTTCTGGCTCTCACAGACCTGTAACTTCTTCTTTAAGAGGCTCTGTCACGCCCTGGCTCTGGGGACTCTGTTATGTTGAGCCAGGGTGTGTAGAGTCTATGTTTTGTGTTTCTATGTTCAGGATCTAGTTGATATGTTTCTATGTTGGCCGGGGTGGTTCTCAATCAGAGGCAACGTGAATCAGCTGTTGCTTGTTGTCTCTGATTGGGCACCATACTTAGGTAGTCGTTTGGCATTTGTGTGGTGTGGTATCTTGTTCCGTGTATGGTTTGTGTATGTACCCAAGGACTTCACGTATCGTTTTGTTGTTTTTGTTTGTGTGGTGAATGTTTAATAAAAGTATGTTCGCATTGGTCGACTCCTTTCAACGATCGTGACAGGCTCCTCTGTCCTCCACTCGTTACCTGTATTAATGCCACCTGTTTGAACTTGTTATCAGTATAAAAGACACCTCTCCACAACCTCAAACAGTCACACTCCAAACTCCACTATGGCCAAGACCAAAGAGCTGTCAAAGGACACCAGAAACAAAATTGTAGACCTGCACCAGGCTGGGAAGACTGAATCTGCAATAGGTAAGCAGCTTGGTTTGAAGAAATCAACTGTGGGAGCAATTATTAGGAAATGGAAGACATACAAGACCACTGATAATCTCCCTCAATCTGGGGCTCCACGCAAGATCTCACCCCGTGGGGTCAAAATGATCACAAGAACGGTGAGCAAAAATCCCAGAACCACACGGGGGGACCTAGTGAATGACCTGCAGAGAGCTGGGACCAAAGTAACAAAGCCTACCATCAGTAACACACTACGCCGCCAGGGACTCAAATCCTGCAGTGCCAGACGTGTCCCCCTGCTTAAGCCAGTACATGTCCAGGCCCGTTTGAAGTTTGCTAGAGTGCATTTGGATGATCCAGAAGAGGATTGGGAGAATGTCATATGGTCAGATGAAACCAAAATATAACTTTTTGGTAAAAACTCAACTCGTCGTGTTTGGAGGACAAAGAATGCTGAGTTGCATCCAAAGAACACCATACCTACTGTGGAGCATGGGGGTGGAAACATCATGCTTTGGGGCTGTTTTTCTGCAAAGGGACCAGGACGACTGATCCGTGTAAAGGAAAGAATGAATGGGGCCATGTATCGTGAGATTTTGAGTGAAAACCTCCTTCCATCAGCAAGGGCATTGAAGATGAAACGTGGCTGGGTCTTTCAGCATGACAATGATCCCAAACACACCGCCCGGGCAACGAAGGAGTGGCTTCGTAAGAAGCATTTCAAGGTCCTGGAGTGGCCTAGCCAGTCTCCAGATCTCAACCCTATAGAAAATCTTTGGAGGGAGTTGAAAGTCTGTGTTGCCCAGCGACAGCCCCAAAACATCACTGCTCTAGAGGAGATCTGCATGGAGGAATGGGCCAAAATACCAGCAACAGTGTGTGAAAACCTTGTGAAGACTTACAGAAAACGTTTGACCTGTGTCATTGCCAACAAAGGGTATATAACAAAGTATTGAGAAACTTTTGTTATTGACCAAATACTTATTTTCCACCATAATTTGCAAATCAATTCATTAAAAATCCTACAATGTGATTTTCTGGAGAAAAAAAATCTCATTTTGTCTGTCATAGTTGATGTGTACCTATGATGAAAATTACAGGCCTCTCTCATCTTTTTAAGTGGGAGAACTTGCACAATTGGTGGCTGACTAAATACATTTTTCCCCACTCACTGTAAATGGTCTTACAGTTTTGTTCAATTGTTTACACGCGATTTTGAAAACAGAGTTCTTTTTGTCAAAATATAATCACAATTATCCAAACACCACAATCATTTAGCAAAATTCCTAGATTGTTTGCAAAATGACACACTTCAGTCAAAACATACACACTTCAGTCAAAACATATACACATATTTGTGAAAATGCTATTTGTTTTCATTTAACCAACACAGTCATCAATGATCATACACTATTGCAGCCAGTTTCACACTGCTGTGATAAATAAAAAACACATTTGTAAAAAAAAAAAAAAAAAAAAGATTTTTGGCCAGACATTCTTACTGTATGTGAGAGATAATTTAGGTGACAAAAAATTGTGAGAAACTCACAACATTATTCATGATTTGTTTTGAGATATAAGGAGAATGTAGACAAATACTGTAGGCCTACTATAACCTTACCAAGCACTGCACAACACTTGATGCTGCAGACTGAATATTTCAAGTATTTGTTTCAATACTTACAGTATTTCTTACCATAATCAGTTACAGTAATCAACCGACAATGATATCAATTACTGTAAACAAATAAAATCCGTAGACAAATAAAAATTACTGCATGAATTACAGTACATACACTTTGACTCTGAAGAAAAGTAAAGTAAAAGTAAACAGAAATGAAAGAAAACTACTGTAAAAGCAACAAGAATACTGTAACTATCCGTCTCTCCGTCTGGCTGGATCAGGCCATAACATTTCATCCACATCACAGGCTATGTCTTCATTGGCAAGGCACCGTTGGAAGAATCGCCTTGTGTGACGAATCCACCCCTGCACTGAAGCTGCTTCAATAAGATCACATGCCTGTTCCATGGCCTGAATGAGGGGCAAACGGTCATAAGGCCGCAGGTCATATACCTTCCACCGCCACGCTGAAAAAAATTATTCTATAGGATTCAGGAAGGGGGAGTATGGGGGAAGGTATAAAACTTCAAAATCAGGGTGATCATGGAACCAGTTCTGGACTAGAGCAGCCCGATGAAATGAGACATTGTCCCAAACGACAATGTACCGCATCTGGTCCACTTGGTGTAATGCTGTGACAATCTCATGCAATCGGTCAAGAAATGCAAGTATCAGATTTGCATTATAGGGTCCCAGATTTGCATGGTGGTGGAGGACCCCATTTTGTGTGATAGCAGCGCAAAGGGTGATGTTACCCCCTCGCTGCCCTGGCACATTGGTGATTGCCCTGTGCCCAATTACATTTCTCCCTCTTCTTCTTGTTTTTGCAAGGTTAAATCCAGCCTCATCCACATATATAAATTCATGTTGAATTTCAGCAGCATCCATTTGCAAGACTCTCTGAAACACATTAAAGAAAATAGGATGCTATTCAATATCTATAGCACAGTATTTTTTTTGTGACAGAACATTATGAGCAGTGCATGATACCACACCATAGTCAGATGAACAATGCATACCTCCACATACTCATTGCGCAGATGTTTCACTCTCTCTGAATTTCTGTCAAATGGTACCCGATACAGTTGCTTCATGTATATTTGATTTTTCTTTAGGATTCGACCTAATGTTGACAGAGAGACTCGTTGGATGTTATTGAAAATATTGTCATCATTGATGATATTGGCTTGGATTTCTCGTAGCCTGATACAATTATTGGCCAAAACCATGTTCACAATGGCGGCCTCTTGTGCACGACTAAACATAGGGCCCCTTCCACCTTGGTGTCCTCGACCCTCAATCCTATGTAAAAACAAAATAAGATAAAAATAAATAAATATATATATATATATATATATATATATATATATGCAGCCTACTGTCAAATGTCACAGTAAACAATATTGATTATACAAGCTTCAGTTTCAATGTATACTGTGTGGTTAGCTTACCTGTTTTCTCGATGAAATGTCCGAATTACTGACGCAACAGTATTTCTGCTGAGATTTGGTTGAACTCTTTGTCCAGCTTCCATCAGTGTCAGTCCATGGTTGATAACATGGTCAATAAGTGTTGCACGGATTTCTCGAGTCAAATTTGGTCCTCGTCTTCTTTGTTCAGGTTCTATCAACTCTTCAAGTCCTTCTCTACCTCTTCCTCTACCTAGGTGTCTTCCTCTACCTCCTTCTCTTCCTCTACCTTCTTCTCCTCTACCTATGCCTCTTCCTCTACCTCCTTCTCCTCTTCCTCTACCGCCTTCATCTCCTCTTTGAGCTCCCCCTCTCATTCTCACTCTTCTTCTTCTTCTAACTCCTTCCATTTTTGTTGAAGACAGGTGAACTCACCTGCTGCCTTTTATAGCACACCTGAGTGCTGCGTTTTCAAATTAGCACATGTGTGCTTCCACACCTGGTAGATGTGTTTATCCAATTCGTTCATTAGTGTGGTAATTGGCAATCCGGTGCTTTGTAATTACAAGGAAGTAACCTCACGATCCTTATCTGTGTCTAAGGTGTGAAAATGTGTGTAGAGTTTTACAAATCACTGTGTGTAATGTTTTGCAAAAAGGGTGAGGCGGACATTGTGTGTAATGTTGTGCAAATCTGTGGAGGTGTTTTGCTCATTGGAGTACAATTTTGCTAATTGTGTGGAAATTTTAATTTTAGTGTGTAAACAATCGTAAAAAACTGTAATATTTCAACAGATATACAGGAGTGCAATTGGTGGGGGGGGGACAAGTTTTTCCTCTCTAAATTACCTGTTTGTGAATGTGTGTGTGCGTATGTGTGTGTGTGTGCGTGTGCGTGCATTCGGGCGTGCATGCATGTATGTGTGTGCGGGCGTGTGTGTAAGTGTGCGTGCGTGCGTGTGTGTGTTTACGAGCGAGGGGATGTACTGTCACTTTGGATATATTCTGGAAGAGTGTCTGTGGAGCATGGATGTGTGCTGAGAATTGCTGGGGACAAGTGAGGCATAGTTATTACCCAACTTGACATGGGTTCCCCAGGACACTAGCTCTCTGATTTACAACACTACTCTCTCAGGACTATCGTGTTCCTCTTCTGGGAGACAAACATGCTCTAATACTCCCATCCTGATAATGAACCTGCCACTCCTCCATTTTCTGTTGATTGTTTTGAAGTTTAGTCCTTCTGAGAAAAATGTTGTAGAAATAAAAGCTTTGCATGCAGCTACAGATGTGGGATTTTAATTGGATCACCCTGTTGCAGGATAACTATCCTGCAATGCAGGAAATATAACACCTTTAGTGTATTTGAGGTTTAAAAAGGCTTCTGAGGTTTGTAATTTCCACTTTGAAATTTCAGACTTGATTTTCCCTTTAAAGAAAATATCAACCCCTACAAAATGTCCATTAATTATAATCCACACAATAATTCACATTTCCTGTTGCTGCAGGATTATTTCCCTGCTGTAGCAAACTGGCTCAAATTAAGATCCTACATCTGTAATGTGCTCATTTGAGTAATGTGAGATTTTGTTTTCTTTTGGTCCATGCGTTTATATGCACAGAACAGTTAAAGAGCCTGCAAATAACCAAATAAAAGTTTAGGAAAATACATCTTCTCATTACAATGAGACCCAAATAATGCCCTTCAGACATTCTCCTTGAAAAAGGTTTCACTTCTAGCCAAGCCACTTGATAGACTATTTCCCAATAGACCAGGATTAGGACTTTCTTCCTCTATAGTTAAAACCTCCTCTACAGCCAAACTCATATTTTCTTTGGCACAGTTCCATTTGGATGTCTACTTCTGTGACTGTATCAGCTGAGCTAGATCATTTGTAGATACTGAGTAAAAGTCAAAACGATTTAGGCAGCTGTCCCTCCACATCCCTACAGGGAAATGTTTCCTTTTTCACTTGACTGACGATACAACCACTGAAAACCTTGGGCGTAAAAGTGACCTGAGATTCACATTTAGACTTACGCTTAAATGAACCGCTATCCACATTAACTGATCAAATATTTTTCCACCATAGCAGTTGTCCACATCTGAGCTCATCAGATGGAAGATAATTCTTAATTAGGGCCAGTCTTTAGCTGCATACGGCGTGGACTCTGAGCTGAACGTTTCCCTGGAGACATAAGCCTACCTTACATCCCCTGGGACTCCTCCCATCTCCTCAGCTCCTCCAATAAGAGGCTTTCCCTCCAGCTACCCAACACACAAAACGCTGATCATGCACGTCTCTGACACTAATGCATAAATACCCAATCCCCTTCAAACATACATTTTCTTCTCTGTGATCTATGCAAACTAGCAGTTCACTGCTTAGAATTGCTTATAGCATGAGACACGGCTAAAATTGTAATAAAAAAGGTATGCATTTTTTTACCTACCGCAAATGCAATACCCAGGTACCGCGTATATAGTAGGTACTCCCAAAATGCTAGATGAAAATATGTATGAGAAGGATAGCCAGTGATCGTCTTACAGAACATAGTGTTCTTTAAATGCATTATCATTAAACAACATTTTTATATGGTACCAACAGTTTTCTGTACATTGTTTTGACACATTCTTCTACAGGAAGACTTCAGAGCTGGATTATTTATGTTATCAGGGATGCAGAGTCACATTTGATTTTCTGTGTGTTCCACTGCTATTTCTACCCCTGGCAGACACTGTAGCTGGTCCCTCGGCCCTCTGATGTGTCTTTGATCCCTGGAGAGATGGATCACTGTCCAGGCCAATACACCACAGGGGCCAATCCGTGGCGGAGTGGGGTTACGCTCTCGTCGCCGTCTCTGGGTGGATGCAATATGGAGTAATGGCGGTGCAGTGGGGTTGAGACAGAGTGCTCTCTGCTCAGGGCCCTTGATTAGGGAGTTACCAGAGGTGACAGGCTTATTGGGCTCCCTGGAACACTGTGGTCAGACAGAGCAAAATCTACAACATATTCAATGCTGTCCATATACAGTATGACATACAGATGTAGGATCTTAATTTGATTTGTTACAGGAGAACTTTCCTGCAATGCAGGAAATATAAAATGTGTAGTGTATTAATGGTTTAAAAAGGCTTCTGAAGTTTGTAATTTCCACTTTGAAATTTCAGACTTGATTTTCCCTTAGGAAAAATGTATCAACCCCTACACAAATGTCCATTAATTATAATCCACATAATAATTCACATTTCCCGTTGCTGCAGGATTATTTTCCTGCTGTAGGGAACTGGCTCAAATTAATATCCTACATATGTAGCTAGTACTATTCACTAGCCGAGGCTGCTCCCTTCTCTCTGGTACTGACAGCAGGAGGGATTAAGTGGAAGGCATGCTGAACAGTAGTAGTTCCATATTTCTAATAAAAACTATTGCACATACATTTTGACCTGAATGCTCTATAATGAAGATACACAGTATTGAAGTTACATTCCTTAGAACCAACCATCATGAACCTCAATCGACATTAGAGAAGTCAAAGATTGAATAGAGAATATGTCTAACAAATTGCAGCTGTAGCTGTTTACCACACAGTATGTTCAATGGAATATATTCCTGTTTTCTTCTCCAAAGAAATGAAGATGTACCTCGCAGACTTTGATTTAGAGCATATTTTAAGCAGTGGGCATGTTTGCTCTATTTTTGCATTTGTTAGAATAATGTTAGAGAGACATCAGGGGAAATGTAGAGAGATACAATTATGGTGTTTCTAAAATAATTATCTAGTCCCTTCAGATGGGCCTAAAATGCTGTGCACACCAGATGAGTTATTGGTTTGATTGACTAAAAAAAGGTAATTTCAATTGACAACAAATTAGATTTGGGGATCAGGTGATTAGCACTGCGCAGCGGTACGGCAGACAGGCAGGCAGGAGCCCAGTGTTTCATTCCAGGTTGACTGTATCAGCAGCAACTGATTTCCTCCCACAAGGAGATCTTCACAAGGACATTCACTTTTATCAGCACTGAATGATTACCGCAATATCCACTCTCTCATTAACAGCCAGGGATTGATGTCTGCAGAGAAAGAGAGAGATAATTAAACAGGCAGCAAACAAAACAATATCCATCTATGTCAACCATGACTCGGGATAAAGATGGCAAGGAAAACAAATACAGTAAGACATAGATCTCTGTGTTACTGCAATAGAATAGAAACTCACGGTAACATCTAGACATTGGTTATCTATTTCATACTGGAGAAAATAACTCTGCACTCTTCTAAGCTAAAATAACATTTGAATTGTAATGATCTCCCACTTTTTATCACGCAGCAAGGGACTTTGTGAGCGGAAGTTTGCGATATGCTTTTTGGGGACTTAAAGTCCAATAACAAAGTATTGTAGAGACAAGCATTGACAGAGCCTTGCCTCTGATGGAAGGCCCCATCACTCCTCCTTCTCTTCCTGTCACACTCCCCCATCATCTCCCAGCTTAACGTCACAACCAGAGCAGGGCTGTGTGTGAGAGATGGGGCCTGTGTCACTCCTCTCTCTGCGCCTCGCCTGCAGATTGATGCCACTAACTGGACCCTCGCTCCATCGGTGGCTCGGCACAGAGAGAGAGAGAGAAAGAGGGAGAGAGGAAGAGAGAGAGAGAGAGAGAGAGAGAGAGAGAGAGAGAGAGAGAGAGAGAGAGAGAGAGAGAGAGAGAGAGAGAGAGAGAGAGAGAGAGAGAGAGAGAGAGAGAGAGAGAGAGAGAGAGAGAGAGAGAGAGAGAGAGAGAGAGAGAGAGAGAGAGAGAGAGAGAGAGAGAGAGAGAGAGAGAGAGAGAGAGAGAGAGAGAGAGAGAGAGAGAGAGAGAGAGAACTAGAGTAAAGCAGAGGTCTCTGCAGGCATTAGTATGAATCATGCTTTTAAACAGCCCATTGATATTACTGCAGCAGATGAGCTGTATGTTCAGGACAGGACAGTCAGGGTCACAGAGAGAACTTTGTCATGTAGATCACAAACACCAGGAAGGCATGATGGAGATTGGACACACATCCTCTCACCTTCTAAAAGAGCATTGAAAAACCCAAAGTTTTATGGGTGGCGGTGAGTAAGCAAAAACCCAAAAGGCTTTGTTGACATGATAAAGAGGCCTTGGTCCCAATGATAAACAATAAAATGACTTGTATGGCTGTCATTTGGATCAAAGAGGGACGGTTCTGATGAGCATCTGGGGACTGATGAGTAAATCTGCATATAATGTGGTACATATGAAAGCTGTCCTATGACAGCTGTCTGAATGGTACTAAGCAGCCATAAAAGCTCTTTTATAGCATCATTTACTGCATGAGAGAGATCGAGACGGTCTATAAAAATTACATTGTCGCCATTGGAGATGTAATGTGGAAAGGCCAGTAAATCAAAGTGAGTATGAATGGAAGCAGATCCACATTAGTCATGGCTAACTAGCTCATAATGATGGTGACTGGAGGGCTTCTGCTGGTCCAGCGTGGTGTCATATCTCAGGGCTATAGCTTGCTCTATTTACAGATCATTTTACCCATCCCTGGGGTGCATTCAAAATGACATATTTTAACATTTCAATGGCCAGTGTTGTTCATAATAAGAATAATGTAACCAAATGTATATAATGTATCCAAATGTATATTAATGTATATTAATTTAATATAAAAGTACATAGAAATGTCACAGTAAGAGGTGTATTATCGGGAGTGCAATACAGAACCTTTGTCTCTGCCAAACATTGTCTCTGGTCTAAACACAGCCTACCCGTGGGAGGGAGGGACTCACCTGGGTTCTGAGGTCTCACTGTGAGTGTTTATTCCTCAGTACCATAACACTCATCCAGTCCCAACTCCTACACATCCTTTCTGCTTCTCAATGTCTCAAGGATGCTGCTGCTGCCCCCAGGAAGACTGTCGTCTGTGGTTATTCATTCTGAAGGCACTCTGCAGACAGGAAGACCTCTGCACATATTGCCCATGCCTTCCTGTCAGGCCTTTTGAAATTCAAATGTCATCTTCCACTGTAAAGTCCCACCGACGACGTTCAAAGCCTCAGAAAAAAAGGAAAACAACTTTGATATGACTGACACAGCGTATGAAGAAACGAAGGCACATTGTCTTCATCCCAAAATAAATGACTGGGCTAAACGGCAAAGATGCAAACAAATTACAAAGTAGTGTCAGTGTAGCAGTGTCTGTAGGGAAGCGGCTGGGTGTGAGGAATAGTTGATATTTTACATTACTGCTTTTCTACGTGAAGGAATTTCATACTTAGAAACCCAAACCTCGTACGATAGAAATGTCATGAAGAGTTTGAAAGGGAAGCAGCTTAACCACATTTGCAGAGCCAAGCAGTCAATCCAAGCAGCACAAATTAAGAAGCAGATACTGCATTTCCTTCTGAGTTGGACAAATTGGAGAAAATTCAGCTTACTTAACCATATCTCAGAGTATACAGTATCTGTCATGGCCGGCTCCAGACATAAGCGACATAAATGGTTGCTTAGGGCCCCCGGACGGTAGAGGGAGGGGGGGGGGGGGGACAGTCGGGGTCTCAATTTACTGCTGAAAGTTATAATAGTAGAATACACAAGGTGCATGTTTGAAATTTGGTTGTGCATCAGCAGTTTTTCTCTTGTTTAGTCAGTCACTGACAGTCTCTCAATTAGCTATGTCAGCTAACAATTTTTAGATTGGTAAGTTAGTCTAGCCAGTTATCTAAATTTGTAGTAATCATGGCTGAATACCTGCTGGGCACGCAGGGCATGTGTCCAGGGGCCCTGACCTCCAGGGGGGCCCCATTGATTTTGTTACTCACTCAGATATCATTAACATGGCACAAATCATGGCAAAATGAATAGAATTCCAGGACATTTTTTAAAAAATCACTAAATGTTCTATGCGTCTCATGGCAAAATGTGTAGAACTGCAGAAAACTTGCTTTAAAACTGCAAGAACGTCCCTCTACCCCATGGCAAAATGAGTCAAATTGCATGACATTTTTTATAGAATTTTTACATTTTCTCTCCGCCCCATGGTGATAGAACTGCAGGAAATAAGCTTTAACTGAACTTTTAAACATACGTTTTTCTCTCTGCCGTCAAGAGGGGGACCACAAATGTTTTTTGCCCACTTGATGGCGGGGCTGCCCAACCAAATCTCGCATAAGGCCCCTGGTATCTGTAATTCTTACAATTCTGTTTAGCATTCGTTTATCTAATAAAATGTTTGTAAAATGTCCTGGTGTAATGGTGGATTTAGCAAAGGAAAGCCTGGAATATGGCATGCTGCATCCTACTCATATAGTTGTCCCATATAAATTAATTACACTGCCCATAATAATAATTGTATGTGTTTTTTGATGTATTGGTTCTTATCCAAGTGTGAAGTCATCCACATTAATCACACACTGTCAAATACATTTTACTTACACTGACACAAGCTATTTATCTTAAGATACATAGCCAGGTTATAGCTGATATAGTTTTTCTTTCCTCCTTGGTCGGTAAATGTAACAGTAAATTTATATTGCCCTCAACACAATTCTTGAATAAAGCCATTTAATTTCACAGCAAGTTATACCCGAATGCTCTGCACACCCTTCTCGATGATGGAAATTAAATAGAAAATGTATTTGATATCTAGGCCCAGTCAATCCAAGATATGGAAATACCATGATGGTAAATATCTCTCCTCTCTCCACTGTTACAGGGCTGTAACATGAGGACTGTCCGGTGGCTCCCAAGGAGAGGGTTGGTAAATGCTGATAATGTGCACAGCCTACTGCATATTTGGCTCAATTCAATACATATCACTTCACCGGGTGGAATTGCCTTCACTGAACAATCAACACCCATGGATGCTAATGCACAATGGCCCATTTTTATATCGGTTTCAAACGAAAATGATAAAACCTGCCATTTCTGAAAGGAAAATTGAATACCTTCCTCTTTGCTAAAGGATTCTGCACTGATTGTGGGTGACCTTCAATTCTTTTCACCTATATAATACATCCCAAAGGCCATATGTTGCCTTGTTAATGGAGCTTCACAGTTCAATGGAATGGGTGATTTGAGGACAATACTGTAGCATAGAAGTGTACACCTAGCATTGTATATTAGTATGTGAGTTAGTATGAGATAACATTTACATTTACGTCATTTAGCAGACACTCTTATCCAGAGCGACTTACAAATAGGATAAGTTACTATGCATTTAATTATTGGAATTCATTCCATGTTACATCCAGTTTAACACCCTTAAACAAAAAATACATCCAAACACACTGTTTATCCACAGAGCCAACCCACCTACTGTGAGCCAGCCTCTCTGCAGTGTAAAAGGTAACTGCAAACACTACAGACATCATCTGTAGAGGGGTTACCCACAGGCCAGGGGGGTCCTACAGTATGAGGGAATGTCTGCCTGCCAGGCTGGTGCACTGCCATGGCTGGGCTAGAGATATGTATTTTAAGAGGCTTACATTACAGGGTCTGAGAGGGTCTGACAGTGGAGACTAGCCACCCAGCCAATCTGAGTTCCCCCTAGACCCCACGCACATGATCTTGAATAGGTCGAGAGAGAATCCAATGAACATACTGTGCATTCGAAAAGTATTCAGACCCCTTGACTTTTTCCACATTTTATTACGTTACAGCCTTGTTCTAAAATTGATTAAATCGTTTGTTTCCCTTATCAATATACACACAATACCCCATAATGACAAAGCAAAAACAGGTTTTTAGAACATTTTGCTAATTCATAAAAAATGTCACATTTACATAAGTATTCAGACCCTTTACTCAGTACTTTGTTGAAGCACCTTTGGCAGTGATTACAGCAACGAGTCTTCTTGGGTATGAGGGGAGTGAGGTTGCCCTGTTGTCGACATGTGTGAAGGTTAAGTACAGCCATAGGGGAAATTGCTAAAGAGCTGTCAACAGCAGAGGCGTCATGCCCATAGGGGGCACAGGGGCACGTGCCCCCTCAGATTTGTCCTGTAAAGCAATTATAATTGTAATACTACTACCCACCTAGAAATTTTATGAAGTTGACTTTAGCTAGTCCAGATAGGTTCCCAACCTCATAACTAGTTACCAAGAAGCCATTTCAGGCTATCAATCAAGTTAGAGTAGCTAGCTTGTCTAACTATTTTAGCTTGCATGCCTGCTGGCAACGTTGGTAGACTTCAGAAAAAGCTAGCATTAACTAAAGGTACTGAATAAGACTCACATTCCTTTAAATCTTTTTTTAGCATAGATACAGAGAAGCATATTTTGTTTTTTTTATGTATATATATATAATCACAAGACAGGATGATCTAGACTGCTCAAATGTATGCTTAGATGTGCAGAAAAATTTGATAGAATTAAGCATACTGATTATGGCTCTAGATTGCAGGAAAAGGCTGTTTCAGCTGTTTGAAAAATGCCAAATTCTCCAACTTAAGGTCGGGAGGGGCCTCCGGACCACCCCCCAGCCATCCTCACGTACTTTGTGCCCCTTCAGATTTTTGGTGGCATGACGCTCCTGGTCAACAGTCAAACTGAATCTCACCATCATCCACAAAATCTTTAACACTCTTTCCTGTCTTACTGAAATAAAACCAACACCTGTGAAATATGTCTATTGCTCTGTAATCACTGCAATTCAACACTGCTGTTATCACATAAATGGTTGCCAAGTATGGCAGCTTTACTATCGACGACTAAACCAGCCATAATACTGCTGTGAATTGCTTTAAGGAGCTTTCTACCATTTGGGAAGTGAGGGCAGAATAATGCATTGTTTGGGCCTGCTTGCCAACAGCTCCCTGTATCTAATGTCAGCTTGGCGTCCTGGCAGATGTGAGTCACGGCTCCAGGGTGTCTGTGCCTGGAAGTGTGGATGTGTCTACAGCTTGGCGATATCACCCAGTTAATAATTCAGAATGTGACGGGGGCAGTGTAATTTGTTTGCACAAATCTCATAGAAATATCACCCTGGGATGGTGCCTCGATAGGCTATACTCGTTCTGGAGTTAGGGAGGAGGAAGGGAGGAGGAATGCTAAATTAGCCATGTTTCATTTGGATTGTGTAGAGATGTGTCTTTTGATGATCACTTTTCATTACTGTAATTTTCTCTTTATATCGGTTGACTTGTGGATGTTTGGTGATTTGAATTGAGTCATAATATTGAATTAACTGGTATCTGATCCCAAAGCAATATCGGCAGATCTTCTTTAGTTATGACAAGAATTTTGAACTGTAATCCCATCACTATGATAGTATGGGATTGCAAATACGTGTGCATGTGTGTGTGTGTGTGTGTGTGTGTGTGTGTGTGTGTGTGTGTGTGTGTGTGTGTGCTAGAATACAATATGAACACGTTTTGTCATCTGATACAGAATTCTATGGATACACGCTTTTTGTGACAGCAGCATTTGCTGAATGATGTAACGGTGAGGTAAAAGGTTTCCAAACATCCCATTGAGGATCCAGAGAGAAAGCATATCTGTTTTCCCAGTCTCTCAGACATTCTTCATGCCATTAGTCCTCACCAGACCAGATGCAGTAGAAAAACATCTGTAATTTAAAGGAGGCTGGTGGGAGGAGCTTTGGGAGGACAGGTTTATTGTAATGTCTGGAATGGAGTCAATGGAATGGTACCAAACATATCAAACATATTACATTTTAGTCATTTAGCAGACGCTCTTATCTTTTTCATACTGGTCCCCCGTGGAAATCAAACCCACAACCCTGGCGTTGCAAACGCCATGCTCTACCAACTGAGCTACATGGGATGTGTTTGACTCCATTCTATTGATTAAATTCCAGCCATTACAATGAGCCCGTCTTCCTATTCAAAGCAGGAAATGCAAACTTATAGTGTATTTGAGTTTTAAAAAGGCTTTTAAAGTTTGTAATTTCTACTTTGAAATGTCAGACTTGATTTGCCCTAACGAAAAATATATCAATGCCTACAAAATTGTCCATTAATTATAATCCACATAATAATTAACATTTCCTGTTGCTGCAGGATTATTTTCCTCCTGTAGCAAACTGGCTCAAATTAAGATCCTACATATGTAGCTCCTCTCACCAGCCTCCTCCTCTGCAATTGCTGGAGAGAAACTCTTGGGTGCCGGCCAGAGAAATATAAAAAATTCTCCCTATCCTCTTAATAATTCAACACACAGAGAAACAGCAATTATATAAAAGACATGATTAATTATTAACGGAACCACATGCATTATTGACTTGGAAAGCCGGAACATTATTGTGACTTTGTTGTTGTGACTGTGCTACAAGAGGAAGCAGCAGTGTCAAGCCAACTGCCTATACATATTGCTGTCATATTTCTTGGGTTGACCGCTGTGGGCCTGTGGATACACCTTGAGGATAACGGAGTGGGATAGAGGGGAGAGGAGAAGGGAGAGGAGAAGGGAGAGGGTAGAGGGAAGAGGGAAGAGGGGACACACAACACATTTTTACATTCTAGTCATTTAGCAGACGCTCTTATCCAGAGCGACTTACAGTTAGTGCATACATTTTTTATTTTTTATTTTTTTTATACTGGCCCCCCGTGGGAATCGAACCCATGCTGTAATTCAACAGCACTCCTTTTCCCCAGTGTTGGACCTTGATTGTGTTTACAACGTGAAAACTTTGTCACACTAATTAGTTTTTCTCCCTGCATTGATTTTCACTAGCTTGGGGGCAGGTCCATGGCATGGGTTTTACTATGATCTCACCCTCTGTGTGTGGAGACAATTGGTGTCTGCTGACATAAGAAAAGGTAAGCAAAATGATAAGCTAAACATCGTCCTGTAACTTTACACCAGGGTATAACCCCCTAGAGTCGATTGACATAACAAAAAATCCCCATAAAAATCTGTCAGTTTAAGCAAGAGATATCTGGTCTCAATCCACCGCATCTGCCAGTGTCACACTTCCGCATCTGCGGTGAAAGGTGGCAGAGCTAGAGCGGTGTTTGTCAGACCATGAGACATCCCGAAAATTGGTCTTCTCACGTAAATGTCTGTAGCGTCCGAACGGTTTGGCCTACAAAACTATCTATGGAAAGGAGAGACTCCCACAAGCACGATGATGTTCTCCATTTTGCTCTATGACCCCCACAAGTGTCACAGGATTCGTCTGAAGGTAACCGGTACTGGTTTAAAAAAACAAATGGAAGTATGAAGGTCGTTTTGTGCCTGCACAAAAATGGGGTTCTTGAAATATTCCGTATTGACTGACCTTCATGTCTTAAAGTAATGATGGACTGTCGTTTCTCTTTGCTTATTTGAGCTGTTCTTGCCATAATATGGACTTGGTCTTTTACCAAATAGGGCTATCTTCTGTATACCCCCCCCCCCTACCTTGTCACAACACAATTGATTGGCTCAAACGCATGAAGAAGGATATAAATTCCACAAATTAACTTTTATGAAGGCACACCTGTTAATTGAAATGCATTCCAGGTGACTACCTCATGAAGCTGGTTGAGAGAATGCCAAGAGTGTGCAAAGCTATCATCAAGGCAAAGGGTGGCTATTTGAAGAATCTCAATTATAAAATATATTTAGATTTGTTTAACACTTTTTTGGTTACTACATGATTCCATATGTGTTATTACATAGTTTTGATGTCTACACTATTATTCTACAATGTAAAAAATAGTAAAATAAAGAAAAACCCTTGAATGAGTATGTGTGTCCAAACTGTTGAGTGGAAGTGTATATATATATATACACACTACCGTTCAAAAGTTTGGGGTCACTTAGAAATGTCCTTGTTTTTTTGTCCATTAAAATAACATCAAGTTGATCAGAAATACAGTGTAGACATTGTTAATGTTGTAAATGGCTATTGTAGCTGACAGCTTCATTAAATAGTACCCGCAAAACACCAGTCTCAACGTCAACAGTGAAGAGGCGATTCCAGGTTGCTGACCTTCTAGGCAGAGTTGCAAAGAAAAAGCCATATCTCAGACTGGCCAATAAAAAGAAAAGATTAAGATGGGCAGTCTGAGATATGGCTTTTTCTTTGCAACTCTGCCTAGAAGGTCAGCATCCCGGAGTCGCCTCTTCACTGTTGACGTTGAGACTGGTGTTTTGCGTGTACTATTTAATTAAGCTGCCAGTTGAGGACCTGTGAGGCGCCTGTTTCTCAAACTAGACACTCTAATGTATTTGTCCTCTTCCTCAGTTTTGCACTGGGGCCTCCCACTCCTCTTTCTATTCTGGTTAGAGCCAGTTTGCACTGTTCTGTGAAGGGAGTAGTGCACAGCATTGTATGAGATCTTCAGTTTCTTGGCATTTTCTCGCATGGAATAGCCTTCATTTCTCAGAACAAGAATAGACTGACGAGTTTCAGAAGAAAGTTATTTGTTTCTGGAAAAGTTGAGCCTGTAATCGAACCCACAATTGCTGATCAATCAATCAATCAATTTTATTTTATATAGCCCTTCTTACATCAGCTAATATCTTGAAGTGCTGTACAGAAACCCAGCCTAAAACCCCAAACAGCTAGTAATGCAGGTGTAGAAGCACGGTGGCTAGGAAAAACTCCCTAGAAAGGCGAAAACCTAGGAAGAAACCTAGAGAGGAACCAGGCTATGAGGGGTGGCCAGTCCTCTTCTGGCTGTGCCGGGTGGAGATTATAACAGAACCATGCCAAGATGTTCAAAAATGTTCATAAGTGACAAGCATGGTCAAATAATAATCAGGAATAAATCTCAGTTGGCTTTTCATAGCCGATCATTAAGAGTTTGAAAACAGCAGGTCTGGGACAGGTAGGGGTTCCATAACCGCAGGCAGAACAGTTTAAACTGGAATAGCAGCAAGGCCAGGCGGACTGGGGACAGCAAGGAGTCACCACGGCCGGTAGTCCCGACGTATGGTCCTAGGGCTCAGGTCTCTCAGTTGGCTTTTCATAGCCGATCATTAAGAGTTGAAAACAGCAGGTCTGGGACAGGTAGGGGTTTCGTAGCCGCAGGCAGAACAGTTGAAACTGGAATAGCAGCAAGGCCAGGCGGACTGGGGACAGCAAGGTGTCATCATGCCCGGTAGTCCTGACGTATGGTCCTAGGGCTCAGGTTCTCAGAGAGAAAGAGAGAACGAGAGAATTAGAGAGAGCATACTTAAATTCACACAGGACACTGGATAAGACAGGAGAAGTACTCCAGGTATAACCAACTAACCCCAGCCCCCCGACACATAAACTACTGCAGCATAAATACTGGAGGCTGAGACAGGAGCGGTCCGGAGACACTGTGGCCCCATCCGAAGAAACCCCCGGACAGGGCCAAACAGGAAGGATATAACCCCACCCACTCCGCCAAAGCACAGCCCCCGCACCACTAGAGGGATATCCCCAACCACCAACTTACAATCCTGAGACAAGGCCGAGTATAGCCCACAGAGGTCTCCACCACAGCACAAACCAAGGGGGGGGCGCCAACCCAGACAGGAAGATCACGTCAGTAACTCAACCCACTCAAGTGACGCACCCCTCCCAGGGACGGCATGAAAGAGCACCAGCAAGCCAGTGACTCAGCCCCTGCAACAGGGTTAGAGGCAGAGAACCCCAGTGGAGAGGGTTGCTCCAGAGTATCTGATGCTCCAGATACTCAACTAGTCTCAAGAAGACCAGTTGTATTGCTTCTTTAATCAGCACAACAGTTTTCAGCTGTGCTAACATAATTGCAAAAGGGTTTTCTAATGATCAATTAGCCTTTTAAAATGATAAACTTGGATTAGCAAACACAACGTGCCATTGGAACACAGGACTGATAATGGGCCTCTGTACGCCTATGTAGATATTCCATAAAAAATCTGCCGTTTCCAGCTACAATAGCCATTTACAACATTAACAATGTCTACACTGTATTTCTGATCAATTTGATGTTATTTTAATGGACAAAAAAATTGCTTTTCTTTCGAAAACAAGGACATTTCTAAGTGACCCCAGACTTTGAACGGTAGTGTATATATATATATATATATACAGTGAGGGGAAAAAGTATTTGATCCCCTGCTGATTTTGTACGTTTGGCCACTGACAAAGAAATGATCAGTCTATAATTTTAATGGTAGGTTTATTTGAACAGTGAGAGACAGAATAACAACAAAAAAATCCAGATGAACGCATGTCAAAAATGTTATAAATTGATTCGCATTTTAATGAGGGAAATAAGTATTTGACCCTTGTTGGCAATCACAGAGGTCAGACGTTTCTTGTAGTTGGCCACCAGGTTTGCACACATCACAGGAGGGATTTTGTCCCACTACTCTTTGCAGATCTTCTCCAAGTCATTAAGGTTTCGAAGCTGACGTTTGGCAACTCGAACCTTCAGCTCCCGCCACAGATTTTCTATGGGATTAAGGTCTGGAGACTGGCTAGGCCACTCCAGGACCTTTATGTGCTTCTTCTTGAGCCATTCCTTTGTTGCCTTGGCCGTGTGTTTTGGGTCATTGTCATGCTGGAATACCCAACCACGAACCATTTTCAATGCCCTGGCTGAGGGAAGGAGGTTCTCACCCAAGATTTGACGGTACATGGCCCCGTCCATCGTCCCTTTTATGTGGTGAAGTTTTCCTGTCCCCTTAGCAGAAAAACACCCCCAAAGCATAATGTTTCCACCTCCATGTTTGACGATGGGGATGGTGTTCTTGGGGTCAAAGGCAGCATTCCTCCTCCAAACACGGCGAGTTGAGTTGATGCCAAAGAGCTCCATTTTGGTCTCATCTGACCACAACACTTTCACCCAGTTGTCCTCTGAATCATTCAGATGTTCATTGGCAAACTTCAGACTGACCTGTATGTGTGCTTTCTTGAGCAGGGGGACCTTGCGGGCGCTGCAGGATTTCAGTCCTTCACGGTGTAGTGTGTTACCAATTGTTTTCTTGGTGACTATGGTCCCAGCTGCCTTGAGATCATTGACAAGATCCTCATGTGTAGTTCTGGGCTGATTCCTCACCGTTCTCATGATCATTGCAACTCCACGAGGTGAGATCTTGCGTGGAGCCTCAGGCTGAGGGAGATTGACAGTTCTTTTGTGTTTCTTCCATTTGCGAATAATCGCACCAACTGTTGTCACCTTCTCACCAAGCTGCTTGGCGATGGTCTCGTAGCACATTCCAGCCTTGTGTAGTTCTACAATCTTGTCCCTGACATCCTTGGAGAGCTCTTTGGTCTTGGCCATGGTGGAGAGTTTGGAATCTGATTGATTGATTGCTTCTGTGGACAGGAGTCATTTATACAGGTAACAAGCTGAGATTAGGAGCACTCCCTTTAAGAGTGTGCTCCTAATCTCAGCTCGTTACCTGTATAAAAGACACCTGGGAGCCAGAAATCTTTCTGATTGAAAGGGGGTCAAATACTTATTTCCCTCATTAAAATGCTAATCAATTTATAACATTTTTGACATGCTTTTTTCTGGATTGTTTTGTTGTTATTCTGTCTCTCACTGTTCAAATAAACCTACCATTAAAATTATAGACTGATAATTTCTTTGTCAGTGGGCAAACGTATAAAATCAGCAGGGGATCAAATACTTTTTTCCTTCACTGTATATGTTTCCTGCGTTTCTTTAAATAAATCTCCTAGGCAGACACTTCAAAACCTTATTTCTTATGATTAATTTTTTGACTGTCTTTTTTGCCATTGATGAATGTGTTATTCAATGTGTCTCTATGGGCTTTAGTAGTAAAGGCCAAAATCAACTTTTTATCAAATTATTTTTATATATTTTTTTTTTATACCTAAAGGGGTCTTAAAATCCAAAATCTAATAGATAATGATCCATAGTATGACCATCTTAAAACAATTCCATATGTCAGGCCCCGTCCCCCAATGTCTTAGACTCTGATTAAATAATGTGACAAATACATATTTTCCTCTATAGGTGCTTTATGCAGTACAGTTATTGTGTGGTCTGCATCACTAGGGAGTCTGCTGTGCTCCACTAATGTGATTTGAAGCAGAGTTTAAAGAATTTCTAATGAGATAAACTTTTTCACTGCTGATCAGTCTAAGCTGCAGGCACATCAAAAGGGGCGTTAGATCTGAGACAAACTGATAAGTATTCCATGTGGCAACT
>NC_139999.1:17413911-17598911 GCF_964263955.1 Coregonus lavaretus | reverse complement strand
TCCACCCTGGCATACTGTCAATTAACTTCTGGGCCACAACCTGACTGATGGCAGCCCATTCTTGCATAATCAGTGCTTGGAGTTTGTCAGAATTTGTGGGTTTTTGTTTGTCCACCCGCCTCTTGAGGATCGACCACAAGTTCTCAATGGGATTAAGGTCTGGGGAGTTTCCTGGCCATGGACCCAAAATGTCGATGTTTTGTTCCCCGAGCCACTTAGTTATCACTTTTGCCTTATGGCAAGGTGCTCCATCATGCTGGAAAAGGCATTGGTCATCACCAAACTGTACCATTCTTTATTCATGGCTGTGTTCTTAGGCAAAATTGTGAGTGAGCCCACTCCCTTGGCTGAGAAGCAACCCCACACATGAATGGTCTCAGGATGGTTTACTGTTGGCATGACACAGGACTGATGGTAGCGCTCACCTTGTCTTCTCCGGACAAGGTGTTTTCCGGATGCCCCAAACAATCGGAAAGGGGATTCATCAGAGAAAATGACTTTACCCCAGTCCTCAGCAGTCCAATCCCTGTACCTTTTGCAGAATATCAGTCTGTTCCTGATGTTTTTCCTGGAGAGAAGTGGCTTTCTTTTCTTCTTCTTCTTTGCTGCCCTTCTTGACACCAGGCCATCCTCCAAAAAGTCTTTGCCTCACTGTGCGTGCAGATGCACTCACACCTTCCTGGTGCCATTCCTGAGCAAGCTCTGCGCTGGTGGTGCCCCGATCCCGCAGCTGAATCAACTTTAGGAGACGGTCCTGGCTCTTGCAGGTCTTTCTTGGGCGCCCTGATGCCTTCTTCACAACAATTGAACCTCTCTCCTTGAAGTTCTTGATGATACGATAAATGGTTGATTTAGGTGCAATCTTACTAGCAGCAATATCCTTGCCTGTGAAGCCCTTTTTGTGCAAAGCAATGATGACAGCACGTGTTTCCTTGCAGGTAACCATGGTTAACAGAGGAAGTTATTCTAACTCAATCAGCATGACAGAGTGATCTCCAGCCTTGTCCTCGTGAACACTGTCACCTGTGTTAACGAGAGAATCACTGACATGATGGCAGCTGGTCCTTTTGTGGCAGGGCTGAAATGCAATTGACATTTTTGGGGGGGATTAAGTTCATTTTCATGGCAAAGAGGGACTTTGCAATTAATTGAAATTCATCTGATCACTCTTCATTACATTCTGGAGTATATGCAAATTGCCATCATCAAAACTGAGGCAGCAGACTTTGTGAAAATTAGTATTTGTGTCATTCTCAAAACTTTTGACCACGACTGTACACAATTGGATGATCTAATACACAAGAAAATGGGGAACCATTTTGTCTACTAGCTGAAATTATACAAAAGTTCTGGAGCATTACTTTAACTTTATAGTGAAAGAGATCAAGTACAACACCACAGAGGGCAAACTGAATTGATTTGTGGTCTGATGGCAGACAGCCTTTAGGTGGTTCAATGATAACAACAGCCTGAGGGCGGCCCTGGGTCTGGACGGGCTCCTCTGCCCTGCAGTGACACGGCTACCAGCAGGACATGGAGCAGGGAACACAACATATATAAGGTTGTCTGTTTTTACTCCAGCAGACTAGTCATTTAGCTTGTATCCCCTTATCGCTCCCCAAAATCATCAAAGTGGTGTGTTTGCCAATTGCCCCCCTTCAAAGAGCCCCTCTGGTCCAGCCTGAACAAGATGTCTGGTTGCCTTGAGTGATGTGACTCCCCACGGGATTGGACATGACAGGGCAGAAACAAGCTGTGACAACCCTTGTAGCTCAGTTGGTAGAGCATGGCGCTTGCAACGGCAGGGTTGTGGGTTCGTTTCCCACGAGGGGCCAGTATGAAAATGTATGCACTCGCTAACTGTAAGTCGCTCTGGATAAATGACTAAAATGTAAAATGTAATGAATATTCATGAGTTTTAATAGGAAGTGGCCGAGGGCATGACAGGGGACGTCTTTTTACCAGTGGGATTCTCCTGGAGGAGGAGGGAGGAGAGGAGGGGGGAGAGAATGGTGGAGAGGAGGGGGAGAAGTGGCAAGAAAGAAGTTTGACAGGGCTGAGTAAGGGCAAATCAACTGGTCTCAGAGTGGATTCCTTGGACAGTGAGTCTACATGTTTCAAGTTTCAAGTTAGAATGTCACATGTCACAAACTCAAAACCCAACAATGCAATAATCAATAACAATGTAATACTATAATTTTTTTTTTTTAAATAAGAAGAAGTATGAAGAGCACAATAAGTAATAAGCATACTATATACAGGGTCAGTTCCAATACCATTAAAATGTGCAGCAATACTGGAGTGATGGAGGTAGATATGTATAGGGGTAAGGTGACTAGGCAACAGGATATAAGATAAACAGAGTAGCAGCAGCTTGTATGTGAGTGGGTGTGCGTGTGTGTAGAGTCAGTATAAATGTGTGTGCATATTATTTGTGAGTGAGAAGATGATGGAGTGAGTGTGTGTGTGTGAGTGCCCTGTGAGTGTGCATAGAGACAGTGCAAAAATAAAAATAAAAGGTAATTAAGGACACAAGGTTAACTCAGACAGTCTGTGTAGCTATTTAGTTAGCTATTTATTAATCTTATTGCTTGGGTATAGAAGCTGTTCAAGAGCCTGTTGGGGCCAGACTTGATGCACCGGTACCTCTTGCCGTGTGGAAGCAGAGGGAATAGTCTATGGGTGGTTGGAGTCTTTAACGATTTTCCGGGCCTTCCTACCACACCGCCTGATATAGATGTCCTGGATGGCAGGGAGCTCAGCTCCAGTGATGTACTGGGCTGTCCGCACCACCCTCTCTAGTGCCATGCAATCGAGGGCGGTGCTATTGCCATACCAAGCAGTGATGCAGCCAGTCAAAATGCTCTCAACGGTCCAGCTGTAGAACTTTTTGAGGATTTGAGGGCCCATGACAAACTTTTTCAACCTCCAGATGGGGAAGAGGCGCTGTCGCACCTTCTTCATGACTGTGCGCGTGTGTTTGGACCATTTTAAGTCTTTAGTGATTTGTACACAGAGGAACTTGAAGCATGTCATTAATACCAGGAAGTATCTAGAGTCAGTCATATAAATCCTACAGATGTAGGACCTTACTTTGATCACCCTGTTACAGGAGAACTTTACTTGTAGTGTATTATTTTAGGTTTAAAAAGGCTTCTCAGCGTCGTCCGGGTTAGGGGAGGGTTTGGCCGGGGGGGCTTTACTTGGCTCATCGCGCCCTACCAACTCCTTGTGGCGGGCCGGGTGCCTGCAGGCTGACCCCGGGCGCCAGTTGAACGGTGTTTCCTCCGACACATTGGTGCGGCTAGCTTCTGGGTTAAGCTGGCGGGTGTTAAGGATCGCGGTTAGGCGGGTCATGTTTCGGAGGACACATGACTCCACCTTCGCCTCTTCCGAGCCAGTTGGGGAGTTGCAGCGATGAAACAAGATCAAAATTGGGGAGAAAAAGGGTAAAATGCAAAAAATACAAAAAACACACAAAAAAAGGCTTCTGAAGTTTGTAATTTCCACTTTTAAATTTCAGACTTGTTTTTCCCTCAATGAAAATGTATCAACACCTACAAAAATATCCATTAATTATAATCCACATAAAAATGCACATTTCCTGTTGCTGCAGGATTCTTTTCCTGCTGTAGCAAACTGGTTCAAAGTAAGATCCTACATCTGTATGAGATGTGCTGTTGCTTCTGTCATGGATAGGCCCTGAAGACTGGGTAGACTTATCAACAATGCTTCATGGTGAAAATATTTTTCTCCTTTCTCTCTGTACAGCATCCATTTCCTCACAAAAGCACAAAGTATGCCAATTATACTGTATGAAACACTTACTTACTCGTTTTTTAATACAGCTTCTCAAATGATGTCACATTAGGCAGCACTGTGCGGTGGCGTGAATGAATGCATTAATGTTAGGAAATCTGAACTCATATCTGTAATGAACTCTGACAGAAATGTCATCAACTCAACTTCTCTGTGTGTCAGCGCAATATGAAGCAACATTACCAGCACATCCATAATTAAGAATGATAGTACTGCTCGACCCAATACACACAACAAACATTTAGGAGAATACAAATGTGCGTATAAATATTTATGGATCGGTGTTAAAGTAAACAGCAGAACAGAGAAATGATGTGAATCAGCAAGTCTAATGTTGTTGGCCTTGCTATGAATTTTCACACAATTGTTGACTTGAAAACACAGGAAGTGGTTTGTTCAGCACCACAGCAGGGGAGCGTTGCTCGATGAACAGAAAACGTTTTCTCCTTATCTGATCAGCTTTCCTGTTACAAAAAAACTGTAATTGATGATGGGGGCTTGTTCTCTACAGCAAATCAGTTTAAGAGGAGATGATGGATGGTGAGAGCAGTTGCTGGGAATAGACAGCACATCAGTCTTGTCTCTGTCAGGGGATGGGGGGTTATGGAGCTGTCATTTCAATTCACTCCATCACTCCTCTTCTCCTCTCTACTCTGCACAGCTCTATACTGAACTCTGATATCTTCTCCTATTTTCTGCTTCTCACTACCCTGCACTCCCTCTCATCTCTCCTCCTCTCTCCTCCTCTGTCCCTCCTCTGTCCCTCCTCTGCTCCTGATAGTCAGTGACAGCTGATGACATGGAGGAGTTGAGAACAGAGGCAGCCACTCGGCCACTCAGAGAAAACACATAAACCGTGACATTCACTAAAGGTCAACCACTCACTCTGCCAATGCACAGCACTCACTGCACAATGAATAAAGACTGCATTGGTCAGGGTTTCCCAAACTCAGCTCTCGGGAACCCAAGGGGTACACGTTTAGTTTTTTGCCTTAGCAATGCACAGCTGACTCAAATAATCAACTAATCATCAAGCTTTGATCATTTGAATCAGCTGTGTAGTGTTAGGGCAAAAACCAAAACGTGCACCCCTTGGGGTCCCGAGGACCGAGTTTGGGAAATGCTGGCATAGTTGTAGATATACACATCAAGTACTCACAGATACACCCACTGCACACACACACACACACACATGCTCACACGCTCGCATACATGCATGCACACAAAAATACACACACACATTCACACATGCATGCACAACACCTACACAAGCTTACACACACCGCATGTCTTATTGATTGACTTATTGATTGACTTATTGATTGACTTCAGTGACACAGCGCAGCTTTATCAGGTTCTTTGTAGTTCTTCTGCATGGCAGAGGGATACTGCAGTGAATACTGTGCTTATCTAGATCCAACCCCCAGACTTCCAGCCTTAGAAAGAGCCTGCATCATTATATTTATATGGAAATGTATGGTATGGAGGTTTGCTCCACATACAAATGGACATACACTTCCTAGCCAAAAGTATGTGGACACCCCTTCAAATTAGTGGATTCAGCTATTTCAGCCACACCCGTTGCTGGCAGGTGTATAAAATCGAACACACAGCCATTCAATCTCCATAGACAAACACTGGCAGTAGAATGGCGTTACTGAAGAGCTCAGTGACTTTCAATGTGGCACCGTCATAGGATGCCATCTTTCCAACAAGTCAGTTTGTCAAATTTCTGACCTGCTAGAGCTGCACCGGTCAACTGTAAGTGCTGTTATTGTGAAGTGGAACGTCTGGGAGCAACAACAGCTCAGCTGCAAAGTGGTAGGCCACACAAGCTCACAGAACGGGACCGCAGAGTGCTGAAGCGCGTAGAGCGTAACAATCGTCTGTCCTCGATTGCAACACTCACTACCAAGTTCCAAACTGCCTCTGGAAGCAACATGGGTTTCCATGGCCGAGCAGCCGCACACAAGCCTAAGATCAACATGCGCAATGCCAAGCGTCAGCTGGAGTGGTGGAAAGCTCGCCGCTATTGGACTCTGGAGCAGAGGAAACGCATTCTCTGGAGTGATGAATCACGCTTCACCATCTGGCAGTCCGACGGACTAATCTGTGTTTGGTGGATGCCAGGAGAACTCTACCTGCCCGTATGCATAGTGCCAACTGTAAAGTTTGGTGGAGGAGGAATAATGGTCTGAAGCTGTTTTTCATGGTTCGTGCTAGGCCCCTTAGTTCCAGTGAAGGGAAATCTTAATGCTAAAGCATACAATGACATTCTAGACTACTCTGTACTTCCAACTTTGTGGCAACAGTTTGGGGAAGGCCCTTTCTTGTTTCAGCATGACAATGTCCCCGTGCACAAAGCGAGGTCCATACAGAAATGGTTTGTCGAGATCAGTGTGGAAGAACTTGACTGGCCTGCGCAGAGCCCTGACCTCAAACCATCGAACATATTTGGGATGAATTGGAACGCAGACTGCAAGCCAGGCCTAATCGCCCAACATCAGTGCCCGACCTCACTAATGCTCTTGTGGCTGAATAGAAGCAAGTCCCCGCAGCAATGTTCGAACATCTAGTGGAAAGCCTTCCCAGAAAAGTAGAGGCTGTTATAGCAGCAAAGGGGGGACCAACTCCATATTAATGCCTATGATTTTGGAATGAGATGTTCGACGAGCAGGTGTCCACATACTTTTGGTCATGTAGTGTATGCCAGAATTAGAGAACAAAGGGTATCAAACCACAGTATCAAAGTGGATGAGGCTAAAAGCCATACAACATCAAAGATGATCTTAAAAGAAAGAATGAAAAAAGTGATCATACAGGGGTCTGTCTGATGGATACTAATGAGGACATGTAATGAGCAGTGCTACCTCTACCTAAATATCTCGCCAATCAGTATGATCAATGTTGGACCAGACTACAGAGGCTAATGGAGTTTTGCCTGCTCTGTCGAAGGAGATTATTAGCCAGTTTAGTGAGAGTCGCAGTTAGGTTTTCTACTCATGTTAACTTCAAAACAGAGCTCTACAATATGATTCCTGTGGATGAATAATGTAAAGTTGAGTGGTGCTAATTGTCAGTCTCTGCCTGTCAGCTAAGAGCCTCCTCAGCATCCACTGTGCTGTAGGTGGTGGGGGGCTGATTGCGTTGCTGAGTTACACTCTGCATGTGTTGCACAGGTGCATGGTCCACATACCGTGTGTGATGCTTGTCTACCATTGGCCCATATGTGTCACTTAGTGAAAACTTGCCCAATAGGAGATGACAGATAGACAGATAGATGGATAGAGAGAAAGAGAGAGAGAGAGAGAGAGAGAGAGAGAGAGAGAGAGAGAGAGAGAGAGAGAGAGAGAGAGAGAGAGAGAGAGAGAGAGAGAGAGAGAGAGAGAGAGAGAGAGAGAGAGAGAGAGAGAGAGAGAGAGAGAGAGAGTACCATGGAAATGCCATGGAGTCACAGAGCTTTGTCGTGGAGCTTTATAACAGCATGGCAGTTTCATGTAACTACAAAGTAGTTACATAGTTGTTTACTTAGTGTTTTTACCCTTTATGCAATTGTTGTATTACTTGTTGTGCAGTTAGGCAACTCTATAATACTGGAAGTACATTCATATTACTACAGTTGTTTTACAGCAGGGCAGTTCAATTCCAGTCCTGGAGGTCCCAAAACACTTCAGTTTTTTGTTTCCACCTGGTAGTTAATTGCATTCACCTTGTGTTCCAGATCTGAATTAGTCCCTTATTAAAAGGATAGGATGAAAACCAGAAGTGTTTTAGCCCTCCAGGACTGACATAGAACAGCCCTGTTTCAGAGTAACAACAACGTAAAAGGGGCAAATCAAAATTGTTGATTTGAGCATACTATTCTTTAGCAACCCAGTCCACCTCCCAAGCTTCAACACAGCAAAAGCCCATGCCATTATAAAAGAGAACTAGTGACATCTTCTGGACTAAGAGTGAACTGTCAGACACTAGAGGAACATGTAGAAAATAATCAATTGACCCATCAATTCTAGCAGTATAAAAAATTGATTTGTCATGAAAAAATATATCTCCTTTCTACAAATACATATTTTTCTTCTATGAAATTCAACCAGTTCACCATCTTCAACTCCGTCAAAGAGACTGAGTGATTGGAACATGAAAGAGCAGCTTTAACCAATATTTTTTTTTTTATCAATAGAAAGTATGTTTTTTTAAAGCATCCTTGACATAATCATTCACTTATACAGTTGTTTGAAGAGCACTAAACTCTTTCAACATGACTCTTGTTCACATAAGACTAGAACAGCAACAGTAATGTCCAGCTATCACCACTAGAGATCACCTTTTCTTAATTTTTTCGCTCTTACATTTTCACTTCCTGTGTGCCGTTTTGCCAATAAGCACAGAGGATGATTTCAGCAGTTCTGGCTGGACTAGGGTGAAGTCCAACCCTTCTGTCAAACCAAAACTAATACATGCTGATCCCTGAGAAAACACTGGTGTCTTTCTTTCTGTTATGTCCCCATAAGGAGAAGGAATCTAAAGCCTCAGGATCGACTAGGACCCTTTGATATTGAGGTTCATCAATGCATTTATCATAACACAGGTCTTACCTTAACCCTAGAATGGTATTACAATTTCCCTACAGCTGTAATGATTACCACAACCCTATCCCTCACCCAAGTAACAAGTCTGTCAGTCACATATAATGCACACTATCACAACGTTCCAGGTTCTTAGATTTCCAGTGGCTAAAATTAAGACTTTTTCATGAAGCATGTACCACCACTCAGGACCACTGGGTGGAGAAACCTCTCCATCATTATAAAAAAAAATCTGTTATGATTGTTGGGGTGGCAGGTAGCTTAGGTTGCTGGTTTGAATACCAAGGCCAACAAGCTGAAAAATATGTTGGTCTGCCTTTGAGCAAGGCACTTAACCCTAATTTACTCCAGGGGCGCCATACAAAAATAAATGTTTTATTGTCACATACACCAGATAGGTGCAGTGAAATGTGATGTTTTACAAGGCTCAGGTATTTGAACCAGCAACCTTTATAGTTACTGGCCCAACTCTCTAACCGCTAGGCTACCAAGCCTTTAAAACAACACATTTCACTGCACCTATCCAGTGTATGTGACAATAAAACATCAAATTCATCTCTTCCCCAGGCTCAAATTGCTGGCGCATAGAGAGAGCCGGCTGGTGGACGAGATTATCTTAAATCAGGATAGACTTTCATATTTCCCCATATGTTTACTCAAAGATTATACTTTATAATTTCTCTTAAAAAGATCACTCGCCTTAGATTAACAACCTTTGATGGAGAATATTATTTTTAGTCACTAATCCAGACTAATATCGACAGCCATGACATTCAATTTAGGGGTATAATTTTGTGTATAGTACAACATGAGTATTGCAAATAGTATAACTAGAAATTCAAATGTCAGATGACAAATGATTAACCTGAGATAACAGCTCAGCCCTTTTCAATTGTTATGTTTCATCACTATTATCAGTGGGAAATCATATCAATCATCCTTATAATCAGAATGCAGCGCACTGCTGTTATCTGAGAATGTTGAGGAAAACAAACCACTTTTCAGAGTCCTTTAGTTTCACGAGAAATCTATCTGAACTATCATAACGCCTGGTTCTCTATTGCTTTGCCTCTAGTCCTGCTCTGGCCTTGTCCTGTGTGTCTCCACTAACGCTATAACCCTGGTCAGCGAGGCTACTTTACATCCAGTCACAAAGGCAAGGGTAACAGAGAACCTTATGGAAGGGTGGACTCATTTTCCTAAAGGTTACAGCAATACAGGACAAAATGTGATACTGCTGTGTTATTGTTTTTTTGATAAGGCATTCAGATTTAATCAACGCTCATCCAATGAATAAGCTCTTGAAAGCAAACTAGCCTTATCAACAGCCATATTTCCATAGTTCTGTGTGTTTCTCTCCCCCTCTCTCTCTCTCTCTCCCCCTCTCTCTCTCTCTCTCTCTCTCTCTCTCTCTCTCTCTATCTCTCTCTCTCTCTCTCTCTCTCTCTCTCTCTCTCTCTCTCTCTCTCTCTCTTCTCTCTCTCTCTCTCTCTGTCTCACTCTCTCGCTCTCTGTCTCTCTCTCTCTGTCTCTCTCGCTCTCTTTCTCTGTCTTTCTCTCTCTCTGTCTCTCTCTCTCCCTGATGTCCTCTCTCAATGACTTACAGATTGCTGTCATCTTGCCGTTCTCCTGTTTCAACTCATCGAGCTGACCCTGGGAGAACTGCAAACTGCTCTTCAGACAGTCGTGAAGAGGGCACGACAAAGCCTGTTCCCCCTCAGGAGACTGAAAAGATTTGGCATGGGTCCTCAGATCCTCAAAAAGTTCTACAGCTGCACCATCGCGAGCATCCTGACTGGTTGCTCACCGCCTGGTATGGCAACTGCTCGGTCTCCGACCGTAAGGCACTACAGAGGGTAGTGCGTACGGCCCAGTACATCACTGGGGCCAAGCTTCCTGCCATCCAGGACCTCTATACCAGGCGGTGTCAGAGGAAGGCCCTAAAAAGACACCAGCCACCCTAGTCATAGACTGTTCTCTCTGCTACAGCACAGCAAGTGGTACCGGAGTGTCAAGTCTAGGTCCAAAAGGCTTCTTAACAGCTTCTACCCCCAAGCCATAACACTCCTGAACAGCTAATCATGGCTACACTGACTATGTGCATTGTCCCCCCCACCCCACCCCACCCCCTCTTTTACGCTGCTGCTACTCTCTGTTTATTATCTATGCATAGTCACTTTAACTCTACACACATGTACATATTACCTAAATTACCTTGACTAACCTGTGCCCCCACACATTGACTCTGTACCGGTACCCCCTGTATATTGCCTCCCGACTGTTATTTTATTTTACTGCTGCTCTTTAATTATTAATAAAAAAAATTCTTAACACTTATTTTTCTTAAAACTGCATTGTTGGTTAAGGGATTGTAAGTAAGCATTTCACTGTAAGGTCTACACCTGTTGTATTCAGCGCATGTGGCAAATACAATTTGATTTGATTTGATTTGATTGCAGGGCCCTGTTAATAGATGTGATTTTCAATGTCTTCCCCTCTTCTTTTCTTAGTGGCACTACTGCAACACATAGAGATTTCATGAATGATTGGTGTGTTTGTGTGGGGGCGAGCAAGAAGGGGGGTATGTGTGTGTGTGTGTTTCTGTTTCTGTCAGAGTGAAATTGACATCCCTGATGTCAATATCACACTGTTCTAATCAAAGATGTTGAGGGTTTTGTAATAGTCAATTATATTGTTATGCAACAGTGTGCACAGATACCCATGGGGTAGGGTGGGGAGGTGAGGGGGTGGGGGTGGGGGTGGGGCGTGCAACATTTCAAAATGAGTTCTATGAATAGGGTAGGTACATCATCACACATAAAGTCAAACATCTGAAGCCTGAGGCTCAGTGAATTATTCATGTTCATTCCAGTTCTGTCCAGATATTGTCTCATTAAATATTTGAACTTCATTACATTTCAAACCTAGCTGTGTAATACAGATGGTGTACTTTAGTATGCTCTGTGAAAATCTAATCTTTAACATGTTATAGTGAGCTCCCACGACACTGAAAATTGTCAGATTGACCGAGTTCGTCAGAGCATCATCACTTCCTGTTGAACGCGGAACGAGGGAGAGCTCGGTTTGTTGTTTTGAAAGTGTATTGGAAAGTTTCTTTGTAGCTAGCTAACTTTTTAGTTTGGATCCCACGACGCAGTTGGCATCAGTTGCTGGGACTGCTAGTCTCTGTCCAGTGATCCTGCCGACCAAGGCCAGGTCTGAGGAGCTATTTGGCGTAGCAGTTAGCCTAGCTGCTAGCTAGCTGCCTATCAAGCTAGCGGGGTTTTCTTGAGGGCTTAAACGCAGCCCGCGACGCGTTAGCCATTGTGGCTGGGACCGCGGATTGTCCCGGGTTTGTGGCTGTTTGTTGTTTTCAATCTTCCCTGTGACCTGGCCTTGCTGCTATTCCAGTTTCAACTGTTCTGCCTGCGGCTACGAAACCCCTACCTGTCCCAGACCTGCTGTTTTCAACTCTAAATGATCGGCTATGAAAAGCCAACTGAGAGACCTGAGCCCTAGGACCATACGTCGGGACTACCGGCCGTGGTGACTCCTTGCTATCCCCAGTCCGCCTGGCCTTGCTGCTATTCCAGTTTAAACTGTTCTGCCTGCGGTTATGGAACCCCTACCTGTCCCAGACCTGCTGTTTTAAACTCTAATGATCGGCTATGAAAAGCCAACTGAGATTTATTCCTGATTATTATTTGACCATGCTTGTCACTTATGAACATTTTTGAACATCTTGGCATGGTTCTGTTATAATCTCCACCCGGCACAGCCAGAAGAGGACTGGCCACCCCTCATAGCCTGGTTCCTCTCTAGGTTTCTTCCTAGGTTTTGCCTTTCTAGGGAGTTTTTCCTAGCCACCGTGCTTCTACACCTGCATTACTAGCTGTTTGGGGTTTTAGGCTGGGTTTCTGTACAGCACTTCGAGATATTAGCTGATGTAAGAAGGGCTATATAAAATAAAATTGATTGATTGATTGATTGACCTGCCCTGTCTGGAACTGCGAGGAGTAACAGCTTAACCTACGTTGCTAGCTACCATGTCAAAGACCAAAGCCGGCGGGAGTACTGTTGTCAAGGACAGTGGTGTCTCTCTATCACACGTGAAGGATCTTTTAAATGAACAAAAATAGTTCTACAAGCAGTTGTTACAACAACAAGAAAATAGCTTCAAGTGTTTTGTCCAAATACTGGTTGATTCAACTAATGAAAGAATGGACAACCTGACCAGAGAGGTCCAGGACCAGTTTACAGTTCTCCCAGGGTCAGCTCGATGAGTTGAAACAGGAGAACGGCAAGATGACAGCAATCTGTAAGTCATTGAGAGAGGACATCAGTTCTGTGTGTGAATCCATGATAACAATGACGGATAAATCAAACTGTCTCGAGGGACAATCAAGGTGGAACAACATGGTTGTGGACGGAATGGAAGGAGTCTGAGGGCAAAGTGAGGGAAATTATCTCTGAAAAATTGAAGATGGACCACAGGAAGATTGAGGTGGAGCGCGCCCACAGGACTATAAAACCCGGCCCAGGCCGATGGTGACAGGCCCAGGCCGATAGTGGTCAAGTTCCTGAGGTTCAAGGACAATGTAGCTGTTCTAGAAAGAGCCAAGAACTTGAGAGGAATGTATATCTTCCTCAACGAGGACTATCCTGAAGCTGTGCGCCAGAAGAGGAAATAACTTATCCCAGCCATGAAAGCTGCCAGAGCGCATGGGGACATTGCTTACATCCGCTATGACAGGCTCATTGTCCACCCTCCCTCCCAGAAGCCTGGAAGGGATGAGAGAGTCAAGCCTATCGGTTTGTAGCTTCAACCCCGCAGCACACACACAAACCAATTGATTAATGGACGGCTGAATGTATATTTTTTTCTCTTGCTTTGTTTGCTCTTTTCCATATTATGTCTATCTCTGATAAGCTACCCAGGAAAGGGCTGAAAATAGCCCATATTAATATATGTAGCCTTAGAAATAAGGTTCATGAAATCAATAACTTGCTAACATCAGATAACACTCATATATTCACAATTTCTGAGGCTCACTTAGATCATTCATTTGCTGATACAGCAGTAGCAATACAAGGATATAACATCTATAGAAGAGACAGAAATGCTTATGGGGTACGTGTTGCTGTATATATTCAGAGCGATATTCCTAATATTCCTAATGCTTAGAGAAGATCTTACGTCAAGTGTTTTTGAAGTGTTGTGGTTGCAGGTTCACTTGGCACATCTAAAGCCTTTTCTTTTCGGGTGTTGCTATAGGCCACCAAGTGCTAACAGTCAGTATCTAGATAATATAATGATAATGTGTGAAATGCTTGATAGTGTATGTGATGTAAACAGAGAGGTCTACTTTCGTGGAGACCTGAATATTGACTGGTTTTCATCAAGCTGTCCGCTCAAGAGGAAGCTTCTCACTGTAGCCAGTGCCTGTAATCTGGTTCAGATTATTAATCAACCTACCAGGGTGTTTACAAACACTACAGGAACAAGATCATCCACATGTATCGATCACATTTTTACTAATACTGTAGATCTTTGTTCTAAAGCTGTATCCGTACCCATTGAATGCAGTGATCACAATATAGTGGCTATATCCAGGAAAGCCAAAGTTCCAAAAACTGGGCCTAAAATAGTGTATAAGAGATCATACAAAAGATTTTGCTGAGACTCTTATGTGGATGATGGTAAAAATATTTGTTGGTCTGATGTGATTAATAAGGAGCATCCAGATGCTGCACTTCAGGAATTTATGAAATTGCTTCTTCCAATTATTGATAAACGTGCACCTGTTAAGAAACTGACTGTTAGAACTGTTAAAGCTCCATGGATTGATGAGGAATTGAAAAATTGTATGGTTGAAAGAGATTGGGAAAAAGGAGTGGCTAATAAGTCTGGCTACACATCTGACTGGATGACTTACTGGAAATTGAAAGATTATGTGACTAAACTCAACAAAAAGAGGAAGAAACTGTATTATGAAGCTAAGATCAATGATATAAAGAATGATGGAAAAAACCTTGGAGTACTTTAAATGAAATTATGGGCAGAAAGACAAATCCAACTCCATCTTTCATCAAATCAGATGGCTTATTCATCACAAAACCATTAGATGTTGCCAATTATTTTATTTTATTATTAATTTGGTAATGAATGGTGTGGCTGTTGAACAAGTTGAGGAGACTAAATTACTTGCCATTACCTTAGATTGCAAACTGTCATGGTCAAAACATATACAGTGGGGAGAACAAGTATTTGATACACTGCCGATTTTGCAGGTTTCCCTACTTACAAAGCATGTAGAGGTCTGTAATTTTTATCATAGGTACACTTCAACTGTGAGAGACGGAATTTAAAACAAAAATCCAGAAAATCACATTGTATGATTTTTAAGTAATTAATTTGCATTTTATTGCATGACATAAGTATTTGATACATCAGAAAAGCAGAACTTAATATTTGGTACAGAAACCTTTGTTTGCAATTACAGAGATCATACGTTTCCTGTAGGTCTTGACCAGGTTTGCACACACTGCAGCAGGGATTTTGGCCCACTCCTCCATACAGACTTTCTCCAGATCCTTCAGGTTTCGGGGCTGTCGCTGGGAAATACGGACTTTCAGCTCCCTCCAAAGATTTTCTATTGGGTTCAGGTCTGGTGACTGGCTAGGCCACTCCAGGACCTTGAGATGCTTCTTACGGAGCCACTCCTTAGTTGCCCTGGCTGTGTGTTTCAGGTCGTTGTCATGCTGGAAGACCCAGCCACGACCCATCTTCAATGCTCTTACTGAGGGAAGGAGGTTGTTGGCCAAGATCTCGCGATACATGGCCCCATCCATCCTCCCCTCAATACGGTGCAGTCGTCCTGTCCCCTTTGCAGAAAAGCATCCCCAAAGAATGATGTTTCCACCTCCATGCTTCATGGTTGGGATGGTGTTCTTGGGGTTGTACTCATCCTTCTTCTTCCTCCAAACACGGCGAGTGGAGTTTAGACCAAAAAGCTCTATTTATGTCTCATCAGACCACATTACCTTCTCCCATTCCTCCTCTGGATCATCCAGATGGTCATTGGCAAACTTCAGACGGGCCTGGACATGCGCTGGCTTGAGCAGGGGGACCTTGCATGCGCTGCAGGATTTTAATCCATGACGGCGTAGTGTGTTACTAATGGTTTTCTTTGAGACTGTGGTCCCAGCTCTCTTCAGGTCATTGACCAGGTCCTGCCGTGTAGTTCTGGGCTGATCCCTCACCTTCCTCATGATCATTGATGCCCCATGAGGTGAGATCTTGCATGGAGCCCCAGACCGAGGGTGATTGACCGTCATCTTGAACTTCTTCCATTTTCTAATAATTGCGCCAACAGTTGTTGCCTTCTCACCAAGCTGCTTGCCTATTGTCCTGTAGCCCATCCCAGCCTTGTGCAGGTCTACAATTTATCCCTGATGTCCTTACACAGCTCTCTGGTCTTGGCCATTGTGGAGAGGTTGGAGTCTGTTTGATTGAGTGTGTGGACAGGTGTCTTTTATACAGGTAACGAGTTCAAACAGGTGCAGTTAATACAGGAAATGAGTGGAGAACAGGAGGGCTTCTTAAAGAAAAACTAACAGGTTTGTGAGAGCCGGAATTCTTACTGGTTGGTAGGTGATCAAATACTTATGTCATGCAATAAAATGCAAATTAATTACTTAAAAATCATACAATGTGATTTTCTGGATTTTTGTTTTAGATTCCGTCTCTCACAGTTGAAGTGTACCTATGATAAAAATTACAGACCTCTACATCCTTTGTAAGTAGGAAAACCTGCAAAATCGGCAGTGTATCAAATACTTGTTCTCCCCACTGTAGATTCAATGGTTGTAAAGATGGGGAGAGGTCAGTCCGTAATAAAGAGATGCTCTGCTTTTTTGACACCACACTCCAAAAAGCAAGTTCTGCAGGCTCTAGTTTTGTCTTACCTTGATTATTGTCCAGTCGTGTGGTCGAGTGCTGCATGGAAATAGCTAGTTAAGCTGCAGCTGGCCCAGAACAGAGTGGCACATCTTACTCTTCCTTGTAATCAGAGGGCTGATATAAATACAATGCATGCCAGTCTCTCTTGGCTATGAGTTGAGGAGAGACAGACTGCATCACTTCTTCTTTTGATAAGAAACATTAATCTATTGAAAATCTCAAATTGTTTGCATTTTCAACTTACACACAGCTCTGACACACACACTTGCCCCACCAGACATGCCACCAGGGGTCTTTTCACAGTCCCCAAATCCAGAACAAATTCAAGAAAGTGTACAGTATTATATAGAGCTATTATTGCATGGAACTCCGTTCCATCTCATATTGCTCAAATGAACAGCAAACCTGGTTTCAAAAAACAGCAACACCTCACGGCACAACGCCTCTCCCCTATTTGACCTAGATAGTTTGTGTGTATGTTTTGATATGTAGGCTACGTGTGCCTTAAAAAATGTTTTAATGTAGTTCTGTCCTTGTGCTGGTCTTGTCTATTAATGTTCTATATTACAGTGCCTTGCAAAAGTATTCATCCCCCTTGGCGTTTTTCCTATTTTGTTGCATTACGACCTGTAATTTAAATGGATTTTTATTTGGATTTCATGTAATGGACATAGACAAAATAGTCAAAATTGGTGAAGTGAAATGAAAAAATAAAATCAATAAAAAATAACGGAAAAGTGGTGCGTGCATATGTATTCACCCCCTTTGCTATGAAGCCCCTAAATAAGATCTGGTGCAACCAATTACCTTCAGAAGTCACATAATTAGTGGAATAAAGTCCACCTGTGTGCAATCTAAGTGTCACATGATCTGTCACATGATCTCAGTATATATACACCTGTTCTGAAAGGCCCCAGAGTCTGCAACACCACTAAGCAAGGGGCACCATGAAGACCAAGGAGCTCTCCAAACAGGTCAGGGACAAAGTTGTGGAGAAGTACAGATCAGGGTTGGGTTATTTAAAAAAATATCAGAAACGTTGAACATCCCACGGAGCACTATTAAATCCATTATAAAAAAATTGAAAGAATATGGCACCACAACAAACCTGCCAAGAGAGGGCCGCCCACCAAAACTCACGGACCAGGCAAGGAGGGCATTAATCAGAGAGGCAACAAATAGACCGAAGATAATCCTGAAGGAGCTGCAAAGCTCCACAGCGGAGATTGGAGTATCTGTCCATAGGACCACTTTAAGCCGTACACTCCACAGAACTGGGCCTTACGGAAGAGTGGCCAGAAAAAAATAAGCAAACCCGTTTGGTGTTCGCCAAAAGCCATGTGGGAGACTCCCCAAACATATGGAAGAAGGTACTCTGGTCAGATGAGACTAAAATTGAGCTTTTTGGCCATCAAGGAAAACGCTATGTCTGGCGCAAACCCAACACCTCTCATCACCCCGAGAACACCATCCCCACAGTGAAGCATGGTGGTGGCAGCGTCATGCTGTGGGGATGTCTTTCATCGGCAGGGACTGGGAAACTGGTCAGAATTGAAGGAATGATGGATGGCGCTAAATACAGGGAATTTCTTGAGGGAAACCTGTTTCAGTCTTCAAGAGATTTGAGACTGGGACGGAGGTTCACCTTCCAGCAGGACAATGACCCTAAGCATACTTCTAAAGCAACACTCGAGTGGTTTAAGGGGAAACATTTAAATATGTTGGAACGGCCTAGTCAAAGCCCAGACCTCAATCCAATTGAGAATCTGTCATATGACTTAAAGATTGCTGTACACCAGCGGAACCCATCCAACATGAAGGAGCTGGAGCAGTTTGCCTTGAAGAATGGGCAAAATTCCCAGTGGCTGGATGTGCCAAGCTTATAGAGACATACCCCAAGAGATTTGCATCTTCAAAGTGGTAGGCATGTTGTGTAAATCAAATGATACAAACCCCCCAAAAATCCATTTTAATTCCAGGTTGTAAGGCAACAAAATAGGAAAAATGTCAAGCCACTGTTTGTCATATTTTGTGTGGACCCCAGGAAGAGTAGCTGCTGCTTTTGCAACAGCTAATGGGGATCCTAATAAAATACCAAAATAACCTCATCTTCAGCCTCAATACTCACTCTGAGTTCAAAAGGTCAAATCTGGGTTTAGATAAGAGTGATCACATACAGGACCACAAGCATTATGCAGTCAACAATCTGGTTCAAACCCAGGCATCCACACTAGGGTAAAAGCCCTGGTCCTTGTCGTGTCTGGCATGTCCTTTCATGGCTATGTAGAGAGGTGCACACTGGATGTGCTGGGTAGTGGTGGGTGTTGATTTCTTATTTTCTAATGCTTTGGAATTCCCTTCACACGCCTTGGGAGCCCTGTTCATACACCAGCTGTCACTCTGTGGTGGATCAGTTAATGATTTCCGTAGGAGCTTGGCAAGGTCCTATATCAGTGGAGGCTCTTTAGAGGAGGAAGGGGAGGACCATCCTCTGTGAATTTCATAAAAATAAAAATAGTTTAAACTATACAAAATATATTCACGTCAGCAAATAATTGATCAAAACACACTGTTTTGCAATGAAGTTCTACAGTAGCCTCAACATCACTCTATAGGGTAGCACCATGGTGTAGCCGGAGAACAGCTAGTTTCCATCCTCCTCTGGGTCCATTAACTTCAATACAAAACCTAGGAGGCTCATGGTTCTCACCCCCTTCCATAGACTTACACAGTAATTATGGCAACTTCCAGAGGACATCCTCCAACCTATCAGAGCTCTTGAAGCATGAACTGACATGTTGTCCACCCAGTCAAAGAATCAGAGAATGAATCTAGTACTGAAAGCATTTGCTACAGCTACCTGCACTGCAGTACATTAAATGTGGTGAGTAGTTGACTCAAAGAGAGAGAAAGACAATAGTTGAACAGTTTTGAACAAATTCATTTCTTTAAAAATGAAGGAAAAGCAAGAGAGAGAGATCGAACGAGAGAGAGAGAACTAGCTTTATTTTGTTGTATTTTTTGTTTACTTTCACGCAGCTAGCTAGTTTAGCCTACTCAAACACCCGACTCAAACAGAGAGGGATCCTATGGTAGCTAGCTGGCTATGGCTATCCAACACTGGAACTCTTCCAAGTCAAGGTAAGCTTTTAGTTTTATTAATTTATTCCCACTGGGGCCCATCAGTGTAGCTGCTAAACTGCTTGCTGACTGTACACTGTATTGGATGGTTTTAGTGGGCTTACTAATGTGTTAGTTCTAGTAGCTACGACAATGTAGGTAGGCTGTGTGTAGCGGTTAGCGGTTATGATATGAAGGTTTGGCTTGAAAGGTTTTTTCGCCTGGTCACAGACAGCTGATGTATTGTGCACTGAAATCCACAAGCAAAGGAAAAAAGTGAGAGGAGGAGAGTGTGTAGACGCAAGAAGGAATTTTACAATGAGCAAAATGATCATGCTGTTTGTATGTGGCTTCTATGAAAGTAAACTGTGTTTGCGTGTGATCAGGGGTGTACTCATTCCGCCGATTCTTTTGAAAAACTTTTCTTAAACGGAAGCAAACGGAACGAAACGGGGATAAACATACCTGAATTTGTCCAATAGAAACTCTTGTTTGCAACTGTTGGACTAATACTTACACCCTAGATCAGCTAGATGCAGGCAAGAGTGTGCAAAGTGGTGTTTAATGTTTCACTGTCTGTCATCTTGATTACTCACATTTTTCTCTCGACCTGTGCACCTATGTTGTAAACTTTCCTTCATAGGCTAGGTTGTAGCAACCTCATGATGGGTATAGGGAAAATTAGAGTATCATGAAATAGCCTAAACCTATCGATGTTTCATTCAGCTGGGTGAATGGAATATGAATGACAGTCATCCAATATGCTGTAATATAAATAATGCCATGCTCATAAAAAAATATCGTCCTCCCTCATCTTAAATGTCACCGACCGCCACTGTCCTTCATAATACTGGGTGATGCGAACCCCTGGGAATGGGAGGTTGGGGGAGCACTGCCTACCACCATCGTTTCTCTATTGACTTTCAGTGGTGTCGCTCCAGTATAAGATTGCAGGCTTGAATGCAATCAGCCTAGAGAGGGAGGATGGCTGGCAGATTGATTTTCCCAGAAGAGCGGACCTGCAGGTTTGTCCACAGTCAATCATTTTCCCTCCCACAGGCTATCTGGACCAGGCAGACACACTGTGATGACAGCAGTTGTGTGATAGTATACATGTATTACTTTCTATATAGCTCCCCACAAGCATTTATGGCTTGTGGGGAGCTAACATTGGTTAGTCGAATGCTGTTAATTGAGGACTGTCATATTGATGTAGTTAGTATCTAAGAAACCATCCAGAGTTTGTCAAGTGTGTCATGTTCTGTAAAAAGCCTCTCAGTGTTTATCAAACAGATTTTCACCGGGACAAATGATGTCTGTCCTGATGTGAGCGTGCTATAATTAACAGACCTCTCGTCAACCCACACTTCTACCTCTAGAGGAATGCCAAAGGCTTAAGTCGATTTTAAATGTTGTTTGCTTAAACCATTTGGCTAACACCCACCTAGATATCTGCTCTGCCCTGCTATTAACTCGTTGATTGATTCATTTTCTTTAGCTTTTGGTGTGTCGTGTCATAGCTATAGCAACATGGATTTATCACTGTGTGTTCTCTTAAGACCAGGCATGACCAGCACTTACAAGGTAAGCTAAACCTACATCTGAACCCGTCAATGACCTTCCACCGTCAGTATGTCACACAGGGTCATGTGAGGTATGTAATTAGTGGACGCCAACCAGTATATCCCTGCTGCACATGCCCCAAGGATCCTCCTCCGTGCACATCATTAGGTGTATGAGGGGCAATGAGGGCACATATATCTGACCCTGAAACAAGTGTTTATGTTTTCCTATTCCTATTCCTTGAATAGTTTTGCAGTGGCCAGTTCACCTATTTTGTAATTGTGGGTGACATGTTGAACAGATACTTATCAAATCCCTAAACTCCCTATCCAGCTATTTGTTATGGGGGCTGTTATGAACTCAATATCCTGGCCTCTGTGTGGAGGAGGTGATTAGGAATCACACTCTGATGTCCTGGGTTCACAAGCCATGGTAGAGCTATACAGTATCTGCATGATTGGGGTGTTTAGTAGTAGTTTAGGAAAAAATACCCTTTGTTTCAACCTCTTGAAAAATATTGACTGTCACTGTTTGTAAATCAATTAAAGATCTGAGAGAGTTGAGTGGATGAAAGGACAGAACATAATGTCCTCCTTTATGTGTTTTGAATGTATTTATGATAAAAGTAGGTAAAGAGGATTTCTAGAAGTGTTCTCTTTTGTTTTATCTTCTTCTAAAATAACTATGCTGTGCTTGTTCATATGAATCGGTACCTCGTAAAATATTGTAAGACCTACGCTTGGATTCGTTTTTAAGTGGTTTTTCACCCAAGCAATCATTTTGAATGTACCAATCCATATTGGTTCCTTTAAATTGCAGGATAATTGCATATGTACCATTTTTTGGTATTTACCAGAAAGCTTTGATTCCTAAATGTGAGTTTTGAAACAGCCATCATCTTTGATTTTAAAATATCACTTCAGTAATCACTTTCAAAATTATTTTCCCCAACAATAACAATCTTAATGCTCTTGGCTTCTGTGACTTCACCAGGCTTTGATGGCACATGGTAGTACAGAATATAGGAATTCCTCAGCTCCTACGTTTCCCTTGAGAGGGCCATCACTAGGGAAAAGCTATAGGGAAAGCAGTAGAAAAAGTAACATCTTTAGCAGCCATAGGCTGAAACAGAATGTAGTATGTTGACTCCCTGGATGTTCACATTTGATAATGATTTAGTAACATACAGGCTGAAAGAGAGTGGAAAATATCTCCATGTTAGGCTATTCTCTATTTTTGGTAGACTTCAACTGTGACCTTTGTCTTGATAATGCTTAAGAGGACAATACAATGTGAATTTTAACTTAATGCATCATGAATTGTCCTAGTTATTACTCAAGAGAGGTAGTTTTGTCAAAGTACAATATATTGAGACCAAAGAAAATATTAACGAGACTATAAAAAAGGAGTACCAGTACCGAGTCAAAGTGCAGGGTTACGAGGTAGTTGAGGTAACATGTAGGTAGGGGTAAAAATGACTAGGTAATCAGGCTAGATAATAAACCAAGTAGCAGTGTGTGTGTGTGTGTGTGTGTGTGTGTGGCGTCAACATGCATGTGTGTGTGTGTGTGTATGTTTGTGATGGAGTGTAAGAGGTGATTTGAAGGAGTCAGGCGCAGGAGGGTAAATCACAGAATACAGAGTTTATTCCGTAGTACAAAGTTATGCTGGATAGCGTCAAACAGTCCAGTGCGCAAAACAGGCGCATTGGAACAAAACAGGCACACAGGGAAAATATACCCCGGCAATACAAAATACACTGTGCTCAACCAAGCTACTCTCATCTCACATTCAACAATCACCCACAAGGACAAGGGGGGCAGAGGGAACACGTATACATGTATTAATGAGGGGATATGAACCAGGTGTGTGTAATAGACAAGACAAAACAAATGGAATGATGAGATATGTAGCGGCAGTGGCTAGAAGGCCGGTGACGACGAACGCCGAAGCCTGCCCGAACAAGGAGAGGAGGCAGCTTCGGAGAAAGTCGTGACAGTACACCCCCTTGACGCGCAGCTCCAGCAGCGCGCCGACACCGGCCTCGGGGATGGCCAGGAGGACGCGGAGCAGGGCGAGCCGGATGGCGACGGTGGAAATCCCGCAACAGGGAGGGATCAAGGATATCCCTCACCGGGACCAGCACCGTTCCTCCGGACCGTACCCCTCCCACTCCACGAGGTACTGAAGGCCCCCCACCCAACGCCTTGAATCCAGGATGGAACAGACGGAGTACGCCAGGGCCCCCTCGATGTCCAGAGGAGGCGGAAAGACCTCCTGCACCTCAGACTCCTGGAGCGGACCAGCCACCACCGGCCTGAGGAGAGACACATGAAACGAGGGGTTAATACAATAATAATGGGGGAGTAATAACCTATAGGTAACCTCGTTGATTCTCCTCAGGACTTTGAACGGACCCACAAACCGCGGGCTCAGCTTCCGGCAGGGCAGGCGGAGGAGCAGATTGAGGGTCGAGAGCCAGACCCGATCACCCGGTACGAAGACCGGGGCCTCACTGCGGTGGCGGTCAGCATTGGCCTTCTGACGAAGCACGGCGCGTTGGAGGTGGACATGAGCAGCGTCCCACGTCTCCTCCGCGCGCCGAAACCAGTCATCCACCACAGGAGCCTCAGTCTGGCTCTGGTGCCACGGTGCCAGAACCGGTTGGTAACCTAAAACACATTGGAATGGCGTTAGGTTAGTGGAGGAGTGACGGAGAGAGTTCTGGGCATATTCGGCCCATGGCATGAACACCGACCACTCCCCCGGCCGGGCTTGGCAGTAGGACATCAGGAACCTACCCATATCCTGATTTACCTGTTCCACTAGCCCATTAGACTCGGGGTGGAAACCAGACCCCCAGACGTTCCATGAACGCCTTCCAGACCTTGGATGTGAACTGGGGACCCCGGTCAGACACTATATCATCTAGTACCCCTTAGTGCTGGAAGACGTGTGTAAACAGGGCCTCCGCAGTTTGTAGGGCCGTGGGGAGACCGGGCAGAGGAAGGAGGCAGCAGGCCTTGGAAAAGCAGTCCACAACGACCAGGATGGTGGTGTTACCTTGAGAGAGGGGAAGATCGGTAAGGAAATCAACACTCAGGTGAGACCATGGTCATTGTGGAACTGGTAAAGGCTGTAATTTACCCACTGGGAGGTGCCTAGGTGCCTTACTCTGGGCACACACCGAGCAGGAGGAGACATACACCCTCACGTCCGTAGCCAAGGTAGGCCACCAGAACTTTCCGGTCAGGCAGCGCACAGTGCGACCGATACCTGGGTGACCAGAGGAGGGTGACGTGTGTGCCCAGTAGATCAGATGGTCACGGATAAGAGCAGGCATGTACTGCAAACCAGCTGGACACTGAAGTGGAGATGGCTCTGTGAGTAACACCTGCTCTATATCCGCATCCATCGCCCATGTCACGGAATCTGCCGAGGCTGCTCCTCCTCCTTGTTCGGGCAGGCTTCGGCGTTCGTCGTCCCCGGAGTACTAGCTGCCACCGTTGAATGTTTCGATGTTCGTTTGGTTTGGTCTGTCTGTTACACCTGTGTCCGTTTGGTCTTGATTATGTGCCTTATAAGTTTCCTGTGGTTGTGTTCGTTAGTTGTGTGTTATTTTATTTCCTGTCTGTTGGTGGTATCCTGTGCAGTACGCTGGAATTGTTATTATAACGCACTGTGTTGCGTTGTCGTTTTGCCTCCTCGATAGAGGTACTTTATTTTGTACTGGTTGTACATCTAGTAAAGTCTTGTTCGACTTAGCTTATGTGTCCTGCGTCTGACTCCTCTCCACGCACCCACACCAACAGTGACAGAATAACACACCATCATGGAGTCAGCAGGAGCAGCGGCGGCACCCAAGTCCCTCGAGGAAAGGATCAGCAATCAAGACACCATGATCCAGCAACTTGGGGTCGCCATGAACGATTTGTCCAACACGCTGCGCCGTTTGGTTACGGGCGAGGTGCCCACATCTTCGCACACCTTACCATCACCATCGGCCAGTCCTCCTCTCCCAGTACCGGAACCCAGCGGCATTCGGCTCTCGCTCCCGAGGGCATATGATGGTACCGCAGCCGGGTGTCAGGGATTCCTCCTGCAGGTGGAACTCTACCTGGCCACCATACACCCGGCGCCCTCGGGATACGAGAGCGTCTCCGCCCTCATCTCCTGTCTCTCCGGCAAGGCGTTGGAGTGGGCAAACGCCGAATGGAGGGGAATAGACGCCGCTACCAACACCTACGCGGAGTTCTCCCGCCGCTTCAGGGCAGTGTTCGATCATCCACCTGAGGGGAAGGCGGCGGGGGAGCGTCTGTTCCACCTCCGACAGGGGAAGAGGAGTGCCCAGGAGTTCGCCCTGGAGTTCCGGACGCTAGCGGCAGATGCGGGATGGAATGAGAGGGCCCTCATCGACCATTTTCGATGCAGCCTACGAGAGGACGTTCGTCGTGAGCTGGCCTGCAGGGACACCAACCTCACCTTCGACCAGTTGGTGCACATGTCCATCCGTCTCGACACCCTGCTGGCTACACGCGGACGTCCCGAATGGGGGTCGTCCATTCCATCCTCCAGCACCGCCGAGCCGATTCCCATGGAGCTCGGGGGTGCAGGCGCTAGGGAGAGGAGGAGAGAGAACCCGAGGGGGGCCGTCCCCTGCACCAACTGTGGCCGTGGAGGGCACACTGCGGCTAGGTGTTGGGGAGGGTCTCCTGGGAGAGGGGACAACAGGTCACGCACTGGGGAGTCATTTCAGGTGAGTAGATGCCCCACTTACCCAGAGCTCTCTGTTGGACACCTGTGTATACCTGTGAGATTTCCACAGGTGGCACCTCATTCCCAGCATAAGGCGCTAGTAGATTCAGGCGCAGCTGGGAATTTTATTGATCGTGTATTTTGTTCCAGGGTAGGAATTCCCCTTCGGCCAGTGGAACCCCCTTTCCCAGTTCATGCTCTAGACAGCCGGCCGCTGGGGTCGGGGTTGATTAGAGAAGTCACAGCACCACTGAAGATGATTACGCAGGGGGGTCATGAGGAGATCATTCAGTTTTATCTGATGGACTCTCCTGCGTATCCCGTGGTGCTGGGGCTTCCCTGGTTAAGCACCCATGATCCTACCATTGCGTGGCAACAGAGGGCTCTTATGGAGTGGTCTGCCCAGTGTGTAGGGAGATGTCTAGGTGTTTCCATAGGGGCAACATCGGTGGAGAGTCCGAACCAGGTGTCCGCAATGCACATTCCCCCTGAATATGAGGATTTAGCACTGGTTTTCAGCAAAACTAGGGCAACACGGTTGCCACCTCATAGACAGGGGGATTGTGCGATAAATCTCCAAACAGGAGCGGCACTTCCGCGGAGCCGTGTGTAGAGGAGACCCCTGTCTCAAGAGGAGACCGCGGCTATGGAGACTTACATAGCCGAGTCCTTGGAACAGGGATACATACGGTCCTCCACTTCCCCGGTTTCCTCGAGTTTCTTCTTTGTGAAGAAGAAGGACGGGGGTTTGCGCCCGTGTATTGATTATCGTAGTATCAATCAGATCACGGTTAAGTACAGTTATCCTCTTCCTCTGATTGCGACTATGACAGAATCATTACGCGGAGCGCGGTTCTTCACAAAGTTGGATCTCAGGAGCGCGTACAATCTGGTGCGCATTAGGGAGGGAGATGAATGGAAAACAGCATTCAGCACCACCTCGGGTCATTACGAATATCTCGTCATGCCATACGGGTTAATGAATGCTCCTTCAGTCTTTCAATCCTTTGTGGACGAGATTTTCAGGGACATGCATGGGCAGGGTGTGGTAGTGTACATCGACGATATCCTAGTGTACTCTTCTACACGAGCCGAGCATGTAGCCCTGGTACGCAGAGTGTTGAAGAGGCTGTTGGAGCATGACTTGTATGCCAAGGCAGAGAAATGCTTGTTTTTCCAGGAGTCCATCTCCTTCTTGGGTTATCGATTGTCCGCATCTGGTGTGAAGATAGAGGTTGACCGTGTGTCGGCCGTGCGTAATTGGCAAACTCCAACCACTGTAAAAGAGGTGCAGCAGTTTTTGGGTTTTGCTAATTACTACCGGAGGTTTATCCGGGGTTTTGGACAGGTGGCAGCTCCCATTACGTCCCTGCTAAAGGGGGGTCCGGTGCGTTTGCAGTGGTCAGCTGAAGCGGACAGGGCATTCGTTAAACTGAAGGACCTGTTCACTTCGGCTCCGGTGCTGGCGCATCCGGATCCCGCTTTACCATTCCAAGTGGAGGTGGACGCGTCAGAAGCCGGTATTGGGGCGGTTCTGTCGCAACGGTCCGGCACGCCACCTAAACTCCGCCCCTGTGCGTTCTATTCCAAGAAGCTCAGCCCGGCGGAGCGTAATTATGACGTAGGGGACAGGGAGTTGTTAGCTGTGGTTCAGGCCCTAAAGGTGTGGAGGCATTGGCTTGAGGGGGCTCAACACCCTTTCCTCATTCTGACTGACCACCGTAACCTGGAGTACATCCGGGCAGCTAGGAGACTAAACCCTCGTCAGGCTAGGTGGAACATGTTCCTAACCCGGTTTGTTTTTAAGATCACGTACATCCCAGGGTCCCAGAACGGTAAGGCAGACGCCCTGTCCCGGCGGTATGACACAGAGGAGAGGTCCATTGAGCCTACTCCCATACTGCCGGAGTCTTGTCTGGTGGCTCCGGTAGTGTGGGAGGTCGATACGGAGATCGAGAGGGCGTTACGTGCCGACCATACTCCCCCCGAGTGTCCTGTGGGGCGGACGTACGTTCTGCTCGAGGTTCGTGACCGACTTATTTATTGGGCTCATACATCACCCTCCTCTGGACATCCAGGTATTGGCCGGACAGTGCACTGCCTTAGCGGGAAATACTGGGGGCCAACGTTAGCTAGGGATGTGAGAGTTTATGTCTCCTCCTGCTCGGTGTGCACCCAGTATAAGGCGCCTAGACACCTGCCCAGGGGAAAGTTACATCCCCTGCCCGTTCCGCAACGACCATGGTCCCACCTCTCGGTGGATTTTGTGACCGACCTTCCCCCCTCCCAGGGGAATACCACCATTTTGGTCGTTGTGGATCGGTTTTCCAAGGCCTGTCGTCTCCTCCCAATGCCGGGTCTCCCTACTGCCCTACAGACCGCTGAGGCCCTATTTACCCACGTTTTCCGGCACTATGGGGTTCCCGAGGATATAGTGTCTGACCGAGGTCCCCAGTTCACCTCCAGAGTCTGGGGGGCTTTCATGGAACGCTTGGGGGTCTCGGTGAGCCTTACCTCGGGGTACCACCCAGAGAGCAATGGGCAGGTTGAACGAGTCAACCAGGATGTGGGTAGGTTTCTGAGGTCCTATTGCCAGGGCCGGCCGGAGGAGTGGTCAAGGTATATCCCCTGGGCAGAGATGGCCCAGAACTCTCTCCGCCACTCCTCCACCAATCTAACACATTTCCAGTGTGTTTTAGGGTATCAGCCGGTTCTGGCACCATGGCACGAGAGCCAGATCGAGGCTCCTGCGGTGGATGAGTGGATTCGGCGCTCGGAGGAGACGTGGGACGCTGCACATGTCCATTTGCAGCGGGCCATCCGTCGACAGAAGGCGAGCGCTGATCGCCACCGCAGTGAGGGACCGGTATACGCACCGGGAGATCGAGTCTGGCTCTCGACTCGAAACCTGCCCCTCCGCCTGCCCTGCCGGAAGCTGGGTCGGCGGTTAGTGGGGCCTTTTAAAGTCCTGAGAAGATTGAACGAGGTGTGTTACAGATTACAACTGCCTATTGATTATAAAAATATTAACCCCTCGTTCCATGTGTCTCTTCTCAGGCCGGTGGTAGCTGGTCCACTCCAAGAAGATGAGATAGGAGAGACCCCTCCGCCCCCATTGGACATCGAGGGGGCTCCGGCGTACAGGGTCCGGACCATCTTGGACTCGAGACACCGGATGAGTAGTCTCCAGTATCTCGTGGAGTGGGAGGGGTACGGTCCGGAGGAATGGTGCTGGGTGCCTAGGAGGGACATCCTAGATCCATCCCTCCTGATTGAGTTCCACCGTGGTCATCCCACGCGCCCGGGTCCGCGTCCTCCTGGCCGTCCCCGAGGCCGGGGTCGGCGCACGGCTGGAGCCGCGCGTCAAGGGGGGGGTACTGTCACGGAATCTGCCGAGGCTGCTCCTCCTTCTTGTTCGGGCAGGCTTCGGTGTTCGTCGTCCCCGGAGTACTAGCTGCCACCGTTGAATGTTTCGATGTTCGTTTGGTTTGGTCTGTCTGTTACACCTGTGTCCGTTTGGTCTTGATTATGTGCCTTATAAGTTTCCTGTGGTTGTGTTCGTTAGTTGTGTGTTATTTTATTTCCTGTCTGTTGGTGGTATCCTGTGCAGTACGCTGGAATTGTTATTATAACGCACTGTGTTGCGTTGTCGTTTTGCCTCCTCGATAGAGGTACTTTATTTTGTACTGGTTGTACATCTAGTAAAGTCTTGTTCGACTTAGCTTATGCGTCCTGCGTCTGACTCCTCTCCACGCATCCACACCAACAGTGACAGCCCATACTACCGGCGCCACAATGCAGGAGGCTGGGAGTATGGGGGTGTTGTCTCTGGGCCTGTCCTTTGTGTCATACAGCCGTGACAATGCGTCTGCCTTCACGCTCTTCGTACCCAGGATGTATGATAGAGTGAAATCAAACTGGGTGAAGAATAGGGCCCACCTGGCCTGGCGAGGATTCAGCCTCTTCGCTGCCCGGATGTACTCCAGGTTACATTTACATTTACATCATTTAGCAGACACTTTTATCCAGAGCTACTTACAAATTGGTGCATTCAACTTATGATGGGGACAATGGGACAACCACTTTTTTTTATGATGGGGGTGGGGGAAGAAGGATTACTTTTATACTATTCCAGGTATTCCTTAAAGAGGTAGGGTTTCAAGTGTCTCCGGAAGGTGGTCAGTGACTCCGCTGTCCTGGCGTCGTGGGGGAGCTTGTTCCACCATTGGGGTGCCAGAGCAGCGAATAGCTTTGACTGGGCTGAACTGGAACTGTGCTTCCGTAGAGGTAGGGGAGCTAGCAGGCCAGAAGTGGATGAACGTAGTGCCCTCGTTTGGGTGTAGGGTCTGATCAGGTGCCGTTCCCCTCACAGCTCCATAGGTTACGGTGGTCCGTCCAGACGAGGAAAGGGTGTTTCGCCCCCTCAAGCCAGTGCCTCCACGCGGTCAGGGCTTGGACAACAGCCAACAGCTCCCGATCACCAACGTCGTAGTACTGCTCCGCCGGGCTGAGCTTCTTGGAGAAGAAGGCACAGGGGCAGAGCTTGGGTGGCGTGCCCGAGCGTTGAGATAGGACAGCGCCTATCCCTACCTCGGATGCATCCACCTCCACTACGAACGGTAGTGATGGATCGGGGTGGGCCAGTACCGGGGCTGAGGTGAACAGACCCCTCAGGTTACTGAAGGCCCTTTCAGCCTCAGCAGACCAGCGGAGCCGGGACGGCCCACCCTTCAACAGAGATTTAATGGGAGCTGCGACCTTGCCAAAGCCCCGGAAATACCTCAGATAGTAGTTGGCAAAGCCAATAAAGCGCTGCACCTCCTTAACCGTGGTTGGAGTCGGCCAATTACGCATGGCTGAAATGGGATCTCCCTCCATCTCCACACCTGAGGTGGTAATGCGGTATCCGAGGAAGGAGACGGACTGCTGGAAAAACAAACACTTTTCTGCCTTGGCATAAAGGTAATTTTCCAACAGTCGGGCCAGCACTTTGCGAACCAGGGACACATGTTCGGCGCGCGTAGTGGAATACAACAGAATGTCATCGATGTAGACCACCTCACCGTGACCAAGCATGTCCCGAAACACCTCGTTCACAAAGGACTGGAAGACAGATGGAGCATTCATCAAACTGTAGGGCATCACCAGGTATCCATAATGCCCCGTGGTTGTGCTGAATGCTGTCTTCCACTCATTCCCCTCTCGGACACGCACCAGGTTGTACGCACTCCGGAGATCTAATTTGGTGAAGAAGCGTGCCCCATGCATTGACTCGATCACTGAAGGAATGAGGGGGAGAGGATAACTGAATCGTATCGTCTCTTTGTTAAGTGATTGATAATCAATGCAAGGGCGCAGACCGCCGTCTTTCTTCTTCACAAAAAAGAAACTTGAGGAGGCGGGCGAAGTGGAGGGATGTATAAACCCCTGGCGAAGGGACTCGGTGACGTATGTTTCCATTGCCTCCGTTTCAGCCTGTGACAGGGGATACACATGACTCCTGGGAGGCACAGCGTCTACCCAGAGGTTTATGGCGCAATCCCCCGCCCGATGAGGTGGTAACTTGGTCACCTGCGTTTTGGAAAACGCGTGCGCCAAATCGAGGTATTCAAGAGAAATGCGCACGGTGGAGGTACTGTCTGTACTGTTGGTTGCACCAACGGAAAGACCGAGACACCTACCCTGACACTCTCACGACCACCCCGTGAGAACCCTCTGCGGCCATGAGAAGGTGGGGTTGTGGAGTGCTAACCAAGGAATACCTAAAACAACCTCAACCGAGCTACTCTCATCTCACATTCAACAATCACCCACAAGGACAAGGGGGTCAGAGGGAACACTTATACATGTACTAATGAGGGGATATGAACCAAGTGTGTGTAATAGACAAGACAAAACAAATGGAATGATGAGAAATGGCGCGGCAGTGGCTAGAAGGCCGGTGACGACGAACGCCGAAGCCTGCCCGATTAAGGAGATGAGGCAGCTTCGGAGGAAGTCGTGACATGGAGTGTCTGTGTAGTATATGTGAGTGTGTGGGTAGAGTCCAGTGAATGTGCATAGAGCCGGTGCAAGTAAATAAAAAGGGGGTCAATGCAAATAGTCAGGGTAGCCATTTAATGAACTGTTCAGTAGTCTTTTGCCTTGGGGGTAGAAGCTGCTCAGGAGCCTTTGGTCCCAGACTTGGCACTCTGGTACCGCTTGCCGTGCGGTAGCAGAGAACAGTCAATGACTTGGTGACTGGAGTCTTTGACAATTTTTATGGCCTTCCTCTGACACTGCCTGGTATAGAGGTCCTGGATGTGTGAAGATTCTCAGGTTTATTATGGCACCACACACGCTGAGAAATGAACATTGATGAAAAAGGATATAGACTGAGACAACTCTGCTAGCATGTCAGTTTGCCTCTCAGGTTCCTCATTAACTTGTTGCAAAAGAGGTCTGAGTCTGGAAATACTTATTATTAATATATACCAATATTATGGGTGAAAAAGTCATCTTACCAGCCATCACACATATTCATAACTTAATCATTTTCAATGTTCTTTCTGTAGTGAGAGGAAATGAAAGGTATTAGTTTTCTCACCATATACATTTATTAACATGCTGTAGCTAATGTAAAGTCAATTTCTGTCCTGCTGTATGACTGGGTCTAGTTACAGAGCCTTAAGAAAGTATTCACACCCCTTGACTTTTTCCTAATTTTGTTTGTTACAGCCTGAATATAAAATGGATTACATTTAGATTTTGTGACACTGCCCTACACAAAATACACCATAATGTCTAAGTGGAATTATGTTTTTAGAAATTAATAGAAACGAAAAGCTGAAATGTCTTTAGACAATAAGTATTCAACCCCTTTGTTTTGGCAAGCCTAAATAAGTTCAGGAGTAAAATGTGGTTAACAAGTCATATAATAAGTTGCATGGACTCACTCTGTGTACAATAATAGTGTTTAACATGATTTTTGAAAGACTACCTCATCTCTGTACCCCACACATACAATTATTTGTAAGGTCCCTCAGTTGAGCAGTGAATTTCAAAAAAAGATTCAACCAGAAAGACCAGGGAGGTTTTCCAATGCCTCGCAAAGAAGGGCACCTATTGGTAGATGGGTAAAAAAAAAAGCAGACATTGAATATCCCTTTGCGCATGGGGAAGTTACTAATTACACTTGTGTATCAATACACCCAGTCACTACAAAGATACATGCGCCCTTCCTAACTCAGTTGCCGGAGAAGAAGGAAACCTCTCAGGGTTTCACCATGAGGCCAATTGTGACTTTAAAACACTTACAGTGTTTCTATAGCTGTGATAGGAGAAAACTGAGGAGGGATTAACAACATTGTAATTACTCCACAATACTAATCTAAATGACAGAGTGAAGAGAAGGAAGCCTGTACAGAATAAAAGTATTCCAAAACATGCATCCTGTTTGCAATAAAGCACTCAAGTAAAACTGCTAAAACAAATGTGGCAAAGAAATGAACTTTATGTCCTGAATACAAAGTGTTATGTTTGGAGAAAATCCAACACAACACATCACTGAGTACCTCTCTTTATATTTTCAAGCATGGTGGTGGCTGCATCATGTTATGGGTATGCTTGTCATCAGCAAGGACTAGGGAGTTTTTTTAGGATAAAAATAAACGAAAGAGCTAAACACAGGCAAATTCCTAGAGGAAATCTGGTTCAGTCTGCTTTCCAACAGACACTGGGAGACAAATGTACCTTTCAGCAGAACAATAACCTAAAACACAAGGCCAAATATACAGTTGCTTACCAAAACTGTGGTCTAGCTACAGTTTTGACTTAAATGGGCTTGAAAATCTATGGCAAGACTTGATCATGTCTGTCTAGCAATTATCAACAACCAACTTGACAGAGCTTGAATAATTTTAAAAAGAATAATGTGCAAATATTATATAATCCCAGTGTGCAAAGCTCTTAGACACTTACCCAGAAAGACTCACAGCTGTAATCTCTGCCAAATGTGATTATAACATATATTGACTCAGGGGGTTGAATACTTATTTAATCAAGATACATTATATTGGTGTTTTATTTTTCATATATATTTTAACAAATGTTCGGATTTTTCTTCCACTTTGACATTAGAGTAGTTTGTGTAGATCGTTGACAAAAAATGACAATTAAATCCATTTTAATCCCACCAAGTCAAGGGGTGTGAATACTTTCTGAAGGCACTGTAAGTGTTTGTGGAAAGCCTTTAGCGCAGCCTGTGGCAGGTGTCTGTGACTCACATGGGTACACCAAGATGGAAAGGAAAGCATTGATTAGGGCTGCTGGAGAGACAAGGCAGCCTGATGGTGCTTCTGATGATGACTCCTGGCACTTTCTGTTTCTGTTATAATTCCCTGAATTTATCAGATAGCATCTTGGAACATAGAGTGTTGTTGTTGTGTACACAGTCTGCACCCAGACAAAACTGATATGTTCAACATTCTAGCCAGTTAAACAGGCATCCTGATCAGTCCCATTCCATGCTTCAACTAAACTCTCCATTTTCAATATGGCGCTAAGATAAGGGAACACATATGGGGTCTATACAATAATAAAGAGCTAGATCATGATTCTGGATGTGTAATTTCATTATCATCGACCACGGGGGCTGGGAGAAGTGAGAGAGAGGTCCAAAGTCAGACGACACAGTACAATAGGAACAGCTCTCAATGATACGATTTACCTTTACCAGACACAATGTGACCATATCCTCCTTCACTTCAATTAACGTTAACCAGATGTAAGCCTAATGTGCCTGTAATGGTATATATATATAGACTACTTCCTCCATCTTCACTTCCTTCACTTTCAACCATGTAGTGTACTGCAGGACTCCACTACAATTACTTTAAATGGACAAAAGCTAAAGAAAAAATAAAGAAGTCAAACCTATGTCTAGGTAAATTCAGCTTGAATCTTCTACTTGAATTTGAGTCACCACTAAAGGAAGATTGAACGGACGTTGTTTAGTGGCAAGTGGCAATGGCCTTGGTGGAATTTGATGAAATGGTCTGAGGCACAACCATCTGCTTTCTTTTCTTTCTGTCGATAAAACTGTAAAGGGGACAGAAAACTAGTATCAGCAATCTTCTATAATAAAAAACACCAAACAAAAAGACCCTAACTTGAGGTAAATTGGAGGAGAAAAGTATAGTCGATTTCTTAAGCGGCTCTGCCCCTCAGCCTCACAATGGGTTATTGGAGCTTGGACTCAATTGCACTTTCTTGACAAAGCCATCTTACATGTGTCAGTGTTTTCCATCAGGATTTGGCAGTCTATCATCTAGATCTATATGTTTATGCTTTATGAGGTGAACAATAGCATTGGCCAAGCAACAAGCAGTACAAATACCACACATTACTACAAGTGCTAGGACAGGTTGTTCGGAGAGGGACATTTACATTTACATTTTTGTAATTTAGCAGAAGCTCTTATCTAGAGCGACTTACAAATCAGATCACAAATCCAGCAACAAACTAGGCAGATGCATGGCGCCACAAGTTTCAACTGAAACAGTTCCTCCTCAGGTGAAGCATTTTATTTTTGCATGTCCTGACAAGACCTTAGATAAATGGTTTTCTGTCCAGCCAAGAATCCCATTACTCTCAGTGAGCACAAGTGTGGTAAAAGTTAAATGGACTGTGAAGGTGTTTGTAAATTATAACTAAATGAATGAAGAAACATCCCAGCTAGCACATAACATTCTGAGTATATGTTTCTTAGAGCTTGGTGAGAGCGTGGTTGTCCTATGGATATTTTGCATACAACCTTCCCACAACTTTCTGGGAATGTTTGGCCTCCCGAGTGGCACAGCGGTCTAAGGCACTGCAGTGCTTGAGGTGTCACTACAGATCCGGGTTCGATCCCGGTCTGTGTCTGGGAGATCCATGAGGCGGTGCGCAATTGGCCCAACGTCGTCCGGGTTAGGGGAGGGTTTGGTCGGCTGGGATGTCCTTGTCCCATCGCGCTCTAGTGACTCCTGTGGTGGGCCGGGCGCATGCACATTGACATGGTCACCAGTTGTACGGTGTTTCCTCCGACATTGGTGCGGATGGCTTCCGGGTTAAGCGAGCAGTGTGTCAAGAAGCAGTGCAGCTTGGCAGGGTCGTGTTTCGGAGGACACATGGCTCTCGACCTTCGGCTCTCCCGAGTCCATGCGGGAGTTGCAGCGATGGGACAAGACTGTAACTACCAATTGGATATCACGAAAAAGGGGTAAAAAAAAATATATATATATATATTCTGGGAATGGTGCAGGATAGTTGCTTGGCTTTGGAACATTCTCAGCACATTTAAGGCACTCGACCCCAAAAATATATTTTTTTCTTGCTATTTTATTACTTTAACAGAACGTTTCCTAAAAGTTCACACATGGTTACATTTATGTTACATTTTAGGAATGTTCTAGGAATGTTCTCCAACTAGTTTGACATTGGGAATGTTCTCAGATAGTTCAGAGAACATTAAGAAACAACGTTCTTCTGTGAGAATGTAGGTACTTCAGCATAATGTTTCCTACAGGTTTCCTCATGGTACTATTTAAAGGCATGTTCTCAAATTGAAAATTTTCCATAAAAACCACAAGAAAACTTTAGTAACGTTTATAGAATGTTCTAAGAATGTTATTTAAAAACATATACTTTCGGGGCCTCCCGAGTGGCGCAGCGGTGTAAGGCACTGCATCGCAGTGCTAGCGGCGTCACTACAGATCCGGGTTCAATCCCGGGCTGTATCACAACCGGTCATGATTGGGAGTTCCATAGGGTGGCGCACAATTGGCCCAGCGTCGTCCAGGTTAGGTTAGGGTAGGGTTTGGCCGGGGGGACTTTACTTGGCTCATCGCGCTCTAGCAACTCCTTGTGGCGGGCCGGGCGCCTGCAGGCTGACCTTGGTCATCAGTTGAACAATGTTTTCTCCGACACATTGGTCTTCCAGGTAAGCAGGCGGGTGTTAAGAAAACTGGTTTGGCGGGTCATGTTTCGGAGGACGCATGACTCGACCTTCGCTGCCCGTTGGGGAGTTGCAGCGATGAGACAAGATCGAAATTGGGGAGAAAAAAATAAATAATTATAACATATACTTTCCATTCTCAGCATCAACAACGCTCTTTCTATCCTCAATCTTGTTAAGTGTGTTCAGGTTTGTTGGCCTTGGCCACACCTGATCTTAAAGAGTGCTTGTTCCTTTGAAGTGGATGTCTTGTTTTGTATGCTTTGTACAAAATAATAAAATGCAGGACGACAGGATCCTTATAAACATAGCTCTTTATTAACTAGCTATAACTGGCATGTTCATTGGTCTCCGGCCATGATCATCTTAAGATGACCTCACCACCTGGGTGGTCTTAACCAATCATAGCGCAGTATGATATGACGGTAGAATGCATCCAATTACAATTCATTATGCTGACACATATGAATATTACATCCCCCTTCTTTAAAAATTTTTTAAAATATGTAGAACATGGATGTCAATCATACGGCCCGCGGGCCAGAACCGGCCCGCCAGATGGTTCAATCCGGCCCGCGAGACAGATATTTGGAACAGATATTCCAAATTTGTCCAGCAGAGGTCGCACTGAAATAACGAGAGATCCTGAAATAAACAGCACGTGACAGCAACGCGCCCAGAATGCACCATCTGCCGATCTTGCCTTATCGTTATTAAGCTCTTGTTGTCAAAATTACCCACTGTTGCACCCACATTACCTAAATGTCTTTGTCAAAAAGGAGAAAAGTTGACACAGAGTGCAGAGTTTTCCAAGAAAAATGGACTGATTCATATTTATTCACAGAAGTGAATGGGAAATATGTGATTGGTGTGTAATCAGCAAGTTTCAGTGCTCAAGGATTATAATATTCGGCGCCACTATGAGACTCATCATGGTGAAAAATACAACCATTTGCGAGGACAACTGAGAATAGAGAAGATAAATGAATTGTTAGTGGGTCTGAAGAAACAGCAGTCTGTTTTTACCCGTAGCCGAGAGGTCAGTGATGCAGCGGTGAAAGCTAGCTACCTTATTGCTAATGAGATAGCGTTAGGATCAGGGACGGCCTGTTCAATAGGGCGATATGGGCGACGCACTGCCAAACGGGAAAAGGAAGGGATTTTTTTTCTAATCAATTATATCACTGCAACAGTAGTTATCAGTGTTGTAATCTATACGTCTGATCTGCCACAGTGCCACACTGCCACTAAATGTCGAATCAGGCTAAAGTCGTGCTTCAAATGGCTCCACCCCCTTTTGGGGCGATTTCAGTCAGATTGAAAATCGCCCAGAACTTCTGTCATAGACTCCCATGTAAAATCTATTTTTTTCAAATTTCAGAGCCTTCAATACAATCTCAATGGGTGTCTGTGGGCTTGCACTTACGCGCTTTCGTCATACGTTACGTAACCATGAACGTAACTGAGAAAAGAGTGGATTGTTTGAAAGAAGTTCCTTTTTGTCGGCGAACAAATTAAGATAAATTGGCAACGAAACAATTAGGACCTCCCAGACCAAATTTAATAATTCAACAGGTTTCTACTAAAGGCGGAAAGTCCTACACCCGAGGATTTTCCAAAAATTGGTACGAACGAAAAAAGACTGCCACTCACTCAACTGGATGACGAGGGATACAGGCTAGCTGTCCGCCGCCACAACGATGAGGTTAGTGTTGATAATCACAAGTTTACTGGATGTGGATATGGTGTAATAAAGGCAGTTTATTCAGAGGTAAATATATCTGGAATCGCGTTCACGGACCCGTTCGTCAAACTCTTAGGGAGCTATAAATTAAGCCCCATTACTTACCATATCAGATAAGAGAAATTGCTGCAGCTACATATATTTTACATCCTGGCCCTACATAGTTCACTATTTGCATCACTTACCAAAATATTACATGTGGTCATATATGCTTGGAAAGTGGAGATGCCATAGAACGTCAAAAAAGTAAACATTGCTGGAGACACATTGCCGTTTTGGAGAAGACATCGCGTTTGCTAGCGAAGAGATTTGTTGTGGCAAATGAACTTGGGCTGGGAATTGCCAGGAACCTCACGATAAGATATATGCATCAGCATTGCGAGTCTCATGATTCTATACGTATTGCGATTCGATACTGTGATTTTATTGCGCACCATATGTCTGTTGCAGAGGGATCAGAAAGCCATGAGAACGAGTTTTGATCAGTCATGGAAATAAAAGTGCTGAAAACAAATTGGCTCCCAATGTGAAAAGATTGAGAACAAGCTATGAAGGAACAATAATGGTGTTTTGGTGCAGGTACAGCCAACTAGCGCTAAAATATTGCGATATTGTCAATACAGTATATCGTAAAGTATCACTATGTAACTCGATTTCTTTCACCCCAATCCCTCAAATTAACGGTAAATAACTGAATTGTTTGCCCCACATTTAGCTAAGATGATTAGCTAGCCAGCTAAAATGTTTTAGTTAGTTAGCAGTCGCATCTACAATAGTTTACTGTCAATAACATGTCTCCAAAAATGACGTGGTGTCTCCAATTGTGTTGACATTTTACAATTGCAATGCGCATCCATGAGTATCCACTTTCTGTAGCTCAGCTGGTAGAGCATGGTGCTTGTAACGCCAAGGTAGTGGGTTCGATCCCCGGGACCACCCATACACAAAAATGTATGCACGCATGACTGTAAGTCGCTTTGGATAAAAGCGTCTGCTAAATGGCATATTATTATTATTATTATTATTATTATTATTATTATTATTATCTGAAGAGAGCCCCGAAACATTGTGTGCAGACATTTTATGCAATAAATGAAGTAGGTTCAATCTAGTAGTTCTGATCTTCTGATTGGTCCTGATGAGTTGGGCGAGGTCCCCTGCAGGCTACTGTCACTGTTGCATTGGCTCTGAGTCGGGTTCTCTGTCTTCAAATGTTCAGCCTAAGAGAGGGGATTTTTGTGTGTGTGTGTGTGTGTGTGTGTTTAACAGTGATGATGTGTGTGTGTGTGTGTGTGTTTAACAGTGATGATGTGTGTGTGTGTGTGTGTTTGTGTGTGTGTGTGTCCTCAGAGCAAGAACTCGTGAGTTGGAAGAACTGAGAGGCCTATGGCGTGGGTGTTGTCCTTGGCCACCTGCTGACAAGGCTGACAAGATAGGACCCTTTTGTCCATTGTTATTGGATAGGAACATAACTTATAACCAGCTCCTGACCTAAATAGATCTTAGCACAACATTTTACTCAACATATCATATTCCATATTCACTATAACAAATATATTTACTACGACATTAGCAAGAACCGCCACATCCTCAGCCGGCTAATCCAGTGTGTGAAGTTTTGCGGAGTGTTTGAGTTAGCTTTGCGAGGCAAAGATGAAACTGAGGGCTCCACCAACCCTGGTAAGCCAACACTTTTGAGATCAGTCAATAAATGCTTCTGGTATTGACTTATATGCTGCCCCTGTCTTCATGTTGTTGCTGGACATATCTTTTTTAAAATGTGTGTAGGTCACCTAAATCATCAGAAAAATTGCCCCTCCTGAGAATTTTTTCAGGAGCCGCCACTGGTTAGGATCCAAGCCATTTTCTGAGGGTGAGTTCGTGAAAACATGCATGCTGAAGGCTGCAGAAATCGTGTGCCCTGAAAAGCGAGAGGCCTTTGCCAACATTAGCCTAATGAGAAACACTGTCGCAGATAGAATTTCAGATCTCTCGGCAGACTTGGAGAGCCAAATGAATCACAAAGTCAAGTCATTTGTTGCATTTTCGGTTGCAATTGATGAGAGCACTGATATTACAGATGTTGCTCAACTGGCCATATTCATTTGTGGTGTTGATGCGACTTTGACAGTCACCGAGGAGTTCCTTGGGTTGGTACCTATGACGGATACTACAACAGCGGATGACATTATGAGCTCTCTCATTGGAGCGCTGGACAGAGTCGGAGTGGACTGGTCCCGTGCCGTCAGCCTGGCTACAGATGGTGCGCCATCAATGATTGGGAGAAAAGCAGGCGTTGTGACAAAATTCAGAGATAAAGTACAGGCCGCAAATGGAGGACAAGAGTTTTGGACATTTCACTGTATTTTGCACCAGGAAGCATTGTGTTGCAAATCATTAAAAATGGATCATGTCATGGAGGTGGTTGTCCGCACTGTTAATTTCATCCGAGCAAGAGGTTTGAATCACTGTCAGTTTGACAGTCTTCTCAGTGATAAAGACATTACGCATGGCTTGCCATACCACACTGAAGTACGGTGGTTAAGCCGAGGTGCCGTGCTGAAGCGTTTCTTTGAGCTACGAGAGCAAATTGAACAGTTCATGGAGAAAAAAGGCAAACCAGTGAAGGAACTTAAATGCCCAGAATGGGTGCAGGATCTTGCCTTTCTGGTGGATATTACAGAGCACCTGAATAATCTTAACAAAATGTTGCAGGGCCGCAAAAAAGTTGTCACTCAGTATTATGACAGCATACGCGCATTCAAGTTGAAACTGTCACTCTGGGACACACAACTATCTAGCGGTGACACCGCTCATTTCCCTTGTCTAAGAGATGTGCGTGCGACCGGACTTAATGCTGACATGGCTCAATACAAAGACAAGGTTACAGGATTGCTGCGGGAGTTTGAGCGACGGTTTCAGGTCTTCGGTGAACTTGAGACAGAATTTGCCGTTTTTTGCTCGCCATTCACAGTCAAGGCTCCTGATCTGCCCGCTGACATCCAACTCGAAATAATTGACTTGCAGTGTGATTCAGGTATGAAGGACAAATTTGCCTCTGTGGGCTTGGACACATTTTATCAGTATCTCTTGCCAGGGTGCCCCAAATTAACAGCCCTGGCTGCAAAGGTTTTATGCATGTTTGGGACTACCTATCTTTGTGAACAGGTTTTCTCTGTAATGAACATCAATAAAACAAAGCTGCGCTCAAGGCTAACACACAAGCACTTAAATGACATTATGAAATTGGCTGCTACTCAGGATTTGACACCTGATATTGATGCAATCGTGAAGGCTAAAAGATGCCAAGTTTCAGGAGCAGCCGGTAGGCCGCAGTGAGAGAAAGAGAGGGGAGGGGGTTAAACAGCGAGTAGGTCAAGTCTAATTGTAAGACTTGTAATGCTCTTTAAGAGACGTTTTGCACTCTGAAGAATACAGTTCTGTGAAAAAATAACATTTACTGTGGTAATGTAATATTTAAAGACCATGAACATTGTGATAACGTTCTTCATAGCTCCCACTTTAGTTTGTGCATAGTGTGGTGAGTCAGTTCAGGTGGTCAGAATGTATACTGTACATTAAAATAAGTTAAGTTAATAAGTTAATAAAACAAGTTGTTTTAATCAAAGTGAAATGCCATTTTTTCAGTTCCATAGGCCTGTCTGTGAATAAATGTTTTGTGCCTTTGTAGATTCACTGTGATCTGTGAGTTATAATGCACATATGTAGGCTAAATGATAAATTAAGGCATAATATTGAAAAACAAAGGTAAAGATTTGGAGTTGACGTTATTTATAGGTTATTTTGCTATTATTTTACTGGCCCGGCCCACTTGAGATCAGATTGCGCTGTATGTGGCCCCTGAACCAAAATGAGTTTGACACCCCTGATGTAGAACATTTAAGCGTTTCTTTTGAATACATGCTCTGTAGTTTGAACTCGAGGTAAGTAACCATTTATACTGCACAAACTGCATTAACATAACAGACTGAAACAATGATTCAGCATACTGTTACTTTTAGAACAAATATTTCTCAGCACCTCAGCTTTTCACTGTAGCAATGACATCTCAACATTTCAAACAAATACAATACCAAAGCATTTCAATAACAAGTTTACAGTCCGGAACTCTTTTAGGGCAACGATCCGCCTACACCCTTTGACATTTCACAGGTCTAGGACAGCTCTAGGCTTGACCTCTCTTCCTGACCTGGTGTGATATGAAGCTGAGCATGCTTCTGTGTCAGTCAACAGTTCTTGTGGTGTTTCAGGTAAGTATGGTGTATGTTGTGTTGTGTGTGTGTTTAGTCCATCCCGTTCTCTTTCAGGGGAACAGTTAATCTCGTCACTGTGTTGTTATTTTGTGTTCAGTAGGTGACGACGATTGCGGCGGTACACCGCTCCTTCTGCGGTGCGAACGTGATATGAACGTTCAGTGTCAGCTAGTTGGATGACGACTGCTGGCTTCCAGTAGCCATGCTCCTGGATTCTAACTGACTCTCCGTCGTTCAGTGGTGGCAGTGGTCTGGCTGATCTGTCGTAGTGTCGCTTTTGGTATTGTTGTCTCTGTGCACGTTTTGCATGCATTTCCTTGTAGCTGACGACCTCAGGTTGCAGCTGCTGGTTGGTGCTGGGAAGGATTGAGCGAAGTCTGCGGCTCATCAACAGCTGGGCTGGTGATTTAAAGTTGTCAACTGGAGTGTTGCGATATTCAAGGAGACTGAGGTAGGGGTCTCTCTTGTCTGCTTTTGCTTTGTCCATGAGTGATTTAGCAATCTGCACAGATTTTTCAGCAAGGCCATTACTTTGAGGGTAATGTGGGCTTGTGGTGACGTGTTTGAACTCCCATGCTTTTGTGAAGGATTCAAACTCATTTGATTTGTAATAAGGCCCATTGTCAGATATTAAAGACTCTACATGCCATGCCTGGCAAAGGCTGCTTTCAGCTTGTGTATCACAGCTGCAGATGTGGTGCTGTGAAGCTTGTCGAGTTTGAAGTATCTGCTGTAGTAGTCCACTGTTATAATGTAGTCCTCGTTGTTCCAGGTGAACAGATCGGTTGCCACGACCTGCCAGGGTCGGTCTGGGATACGGTGAGGTAACATTGGCTCTTTGGTGTTAGAGGGGCGTCGTTCAAGACAGGTGGGGCATTTACCAACCATGTCCTCTATTTGTTTGCACATTCCGGGCCAAAACAAAATGTCCTGTGCTCTCTGTTTGCACTTTTCCATGCCCATGTGTCCAGCATGGATCTTTGTCAAAATCTCTTCTCTGAGACTGGTAGGAATTATGATTTTCTCTCCTTTGAAAATGATTCCATTGATCTGTGATAGTTCGTCACGATGGTTCCAGAACTCTGAGACGCTCTGAGGGCTTTTTCTCCTCTCCTCAGGCCATCCTGACTGTATGACTTTTCTCAGCTGTGTGAGTTGTGTGTCTTTTTCTGTTTCTGCTCGGATCTCCTTCAGTTTTGTGTCACTAACTGGTAAGTTGCTGTACACAGTGTGTACCTGCATGTCCATGCCTTCACTGAGGCTGCTGTCCTTGTAGGTAAGAAACGTCCTGGACAGTGTGTCTGCGACAGGGATGTCTTTACCTGGACGGTGAGTGATTGTGAAGTCGTATTTTTGTAGTTGAAGGATCATTCTCTGTAGCCTTCGCGGGGCTGCGGCTAACGGTTTCCTCATGATTGACTCGAGGGGCTTGTGGTCTGATTACACAATGACTTGTCGTCCATAGACATACTGATGGAAACGCTTACATCCGAACAGAATGGCGTACAGCTCCTTTTCGATTTGAGCGTATTTGAGAGATTTGGAAGCGTAGCCGATGGGTTTTCCTTCTTGCAGTAGCACTGCCCATAGTCCATACTTCGACACGTCCACCTGGAGTCTGAGCTCTTTGTTGGGGTCGTAGTAGGCAAGGATTGGTCCTGGTTCTCTCGTGATAACTAGGTGGCGAATCGCATCTCTGCATGTCTGGCAGACATATCAGTGTGGATGTCGGATCACCACCTCAAGCTGAACCTCGGCAAGACGGAGCTGCTCTTCCTCCCGGGGAAGGACTGCCCGCTCCATGATCTCGCCATCACGGTTGACAACTCCATTGTGTCCTCCTCCCAGAGTGCAAAGAACCTTGGCGTGACCCTGGACAATACCCTGTCGTTCTCCACTAACATCAAAGCGGAGACCCGATCCTGCAGGTTCATGCTCTACAACATTCACAGAGTACAACCCTACCTTACACAGAAAGCGGCACAGGTCCTAATCCAGGCACTTGTCATCTTCCGTATGGATTACTGCAACTCGCTGTTGGCTGGGCTCCCTGCCTGTGCCATTAAACCCCTTCAACTTATCCAGAACGCTGCAGCCCGTCTGGTGTTCAACCTTCCCAAGTTCTCTCATGTCACCTCGTTCCTCCGCACACTCCACTGGCTTCCAGTTGAGGCTCGCATCTACTACAAGACCATGGTGCTTGCCTACAGAGCTGTGAGGGGAACGGCAGACCCTACACCCAAACGGCGGACCCTACACCCAAACGAGGGCACTACGTTCATCCACCTGCTAGCTCCCCTACCTCTACGGAAGCACAGTTCCCGCTCAGCCCAGTCAAAGCTATTCGCTGCTCTGGCACCCCAATGGTGGAACAAGCTCCCCCACGACGCCAGGACAGCGGAGTCACTGACCACCTTCCGGAGACACTTGAAACCCTACCTCTTTAAGGAATACCTGGAATAGTATAAAGTAATCCATCTTCCCCCACCCCCCATAAAAAAAAAGGGGGTTGTCCCACTGGCTTTCATAAGTTGAATGCACCAATTTGCAAGTCGCTCTGGATAAGAGTGTCTGCTAAATTATGTAAATGTAAATGTAAATGTAAACAAGTCTTTCATTTTCTGGAAAGCGATGTCGTGTTGCTTGTCCCAGAGGAACTCACTGGACTGCTTTAGCAGCTGACGCAGGGGTGCATTAGCATTGGAGAGGCTGGGTGCGAACTTGGCTTGGTGCGAAGTAGTTGACCATGCCAAGCACTGTTTCTAGCTCTGCGCGGTTCTTTGGTGGCTCCATTTCCTTTATGGCTGAGATCTTCTGCAGATCTGGCTTGATTCCATTTGCTGTGAGAAGATGTCCGAAGTAGCTGACCTCTGTAGCGCCGACTGTGCTCTTCTCGGGGTTGAGCCGGACTCCTCTCTCGCAGGACCTTTGCAGCATCGCGCTGAGGTTTCTGTCGTGTTCCTCTTTGGTTCGACCATAGACAAGGATGTCATCCACAATTGCTACAACCCCGTCGAGGCCTTCGTACACCTCTTCGATCTTTCGCTGAAACTCATCTTGGACTGAGATAATCCCAAAAGGTAGGCGACGGAACCTGTAGCGTCCAAACGGTGTGTTGAACGTTGTGAGTTTAGATGACTCTTCTGTGAGATTGATAGCCCAGTAGCCTGATCTGGCGTCCATGACACTGAAGTAGCGTGCGCCCGCTAGCTTGTGTGTGATGCCATCTAGCGTCGGTAAGGGGTAATGGGGGTGTTTGATAGCCTTGTTCAAGTCTCTTGGGTCGAGACATACTCTGAGCTTGCCTGTGCGTGGTTTCTCCACCACCACTAACGCGTTGACCCAATCCGTCGGTTCTGTAACCTTGGTGAAGATGTCAGATTGCTCCATGCTCTCCAACTCTTTCTTCAGACGAGCATGGAGAGCAAGTGGAATCTTTCTCGGTGGGTAGACCACAGGGGTTGCGTCTGGGTCAAGATGAATGGTACATTCTCCTGGGAATAGTCCTATTCCTGTAAAAACATCAGCAAACTCCTCCATGACATTCTCTATCTCTACTGGTGCTGTCACTGATAAAACTAGCTTGATGAGGTCCATGTCTAAACATGCTTTAAGACCTAGCACTGCAGGTGCTCGAGTGTCAACAACGTAAAAGTCCAACATCATGTCCCTTTCCTTGTATTTGCATTTGAAAGTGCATGTGCCTTTTACTGGGAGCTGTTCACCATCATAACCAGTCAGTCTGCACGTGGTGGGCTGTAGCTCACACTCAGATGTCAAGCTTCTGTACTTATTCAGAGGAATAATGTTTACTTGTGCACCAGTGTCTAGTTTGAATTTTAGCTCTGTGACTTGTGTTCCTATCTCAATGTCAGCAAAGGCTTGCTCTGTCTCTGATATCTGACTTTTCTGTGTCACTGAATCAATAAACAGTTCATCAGCATTTGACTCTTTGACTGACATTTCATCTTCACTCACTGTATGTACTGTTTTTCCATGGTAAGCTCTGCACACTTTTGCAAAGTGATTCCATTTTCCACATTTAGTACACTGTTTGCCTTTAGCTGGGCAATTTCCCTGTTTGCCATGCACTTTGTATCCACAATATCCACATGTTTTGGGGCGTTTGGAGTCTGTGTCGCTCTGTTTTGGAGTTCTGTCTCTCTCCGTTCTGAAACATGCTCTCTGGGCACCGGAGGTGTGCTTTGATGTCTGCCTGACTGCGTGCACTGCTTGTTCACGTGATGCACTCGTGCTGCCGCCCGAAATGGTTTTCATCTGAACCTGTGCTAGCTCGTGAGATCTGGCTATGTCGATAGCTTTGTCCAGCGTTAGCTCAGATCCAACATTCAAATGTTTCTCTCTCACTCGTGGTGAGTGTATTCCAAATACAATACGGTCCCTGACCATCTCATCCTTGTTTGCATAATCACAGTCTTTCACAAGCAGACGCAGCTCAGTGACAAACTGTTCAAACGATTCGCTAGCGCCTTGTACTTTCTCATGGAATTTGTACCTAGCGAAAATTGTATTGGTCTTTGGCACAACATATGCTTCAAAACGATCGTAGTATGTTTTCAGTACCTTTGATTCAGCCTCGGTAAGTGTCCATGTGTTGTAAATGTCCAATCCAGAGGAGCAGGTAGCTGCACTTTTCCTCTTCTCCTCTTTCCTTCAGAGGTCCCGTGAACATTAGCTCCACATGCTGTTTGAACTTACGCCATGCATCGGGTAGATTTGGAGACCCCCAATCCATTCGAAGTGAAGGATCTCCAGCAAAATCCATATTTTTGTCCTTTTACTCTGACACCATGTCTTGTTTTGTATGCTTTGTACAAAATAATAACATGCAGCTCGACAGGATCTTTATAAACGTAGCTCTTTATTAACTAGCTATAACTGGCATGTTCATGTGTTTCCGGCCATGATCATCTTAAGATGACTTCACCACCTGGGTGGTCTTAACCAATCATAGCGCAGTATGATATGACGGTAGAATGCATCCAATTACAATTCAGTATGCTGACACATATGAATATTACAGTGGGGTCTGTTTGAATAGACTAAAATGAACAGCTTTGTATGCATAAAATAACATGGAATGCTAGTTCTATCCTTGTGGTGCTGTGGACTAATTCCATGGACAGAGAACAGAATAATATAGGTTTGAATCTCAATGATGCCGTGTCACAATAAAAATGTAATATGTTTGCATGATTAATGCCTATGGAAATGAATTTCCATGTGTCCTATCTGTGCTTAGAGTTCAACAAAGTTAAGCCAAATGAGCTAGCAGTGTTATTAAAAGTCTTATTACAAAAACTCAAAATAACCTATCATTTCCATTCTCAGAGCGTTAATAAAACATCCCATGAAAACTTTAAAGGAACCAGAAAAAACGTTCTCAGAGCCTCCCTGCAACCTAAAAACAAACGTTCACTTCTGTTCACAGAACGTCAAAAAAAAAAGAATTTACCGGTCAGGAAACGTAAGGCTTCGTTCCCACAACCGATATGAAACCAAAAACATATGTTCCCACAACTTCCAAGGAATCAAATGTGCTAGCTGGGTAAGGACTGGGGCCATATCAAAGAGACATCTCATATTGTTTCCTGCCGAAAGCATCTGTCTTTTTTCTCTTTGAATGTCCTTGATTTTCTTTTTCATCTTTGTTTCTTTTTTAATATTTTCTTGATTTTCTTTTTGACAAGTGTCTCTAGACTAGAGTGAGGATTTTCATTAACAACAACGATTGTGGAAACATTTCTGTGCAGACTCACTCATCAAAAACATCTGTTGAAAAACAACCTTTGTGTCAAATGCTTGGTACATCCGTATTTGAAGCCCATATATGTTTCAGTCGTTGAGTCTTGAAAGCAGCCAGGACAAACTCATCATGTATTACGCTGCAGTATGTCTACCTGATTGACAGGTTAATGTCTTTAACACACAAAAAAGCACCCTATCTATACCATACAGGATCAAAGCCTTACAGGAGAGTTGAAAGCAATGCATTATTAAGACAATAATGCAATTTTCTTTGAAAAGTAGCCTTGAAGTCAGAGACAGAATGGCTCTTTACATCCCCATCATCAATAATCCCCAACATTTACCTCTGACGCTCCGCAGATTTAGCTATAGGTGGATCACTGATGGCTGGAGTTTACATTTAACATTTCAGTCATTTAGCAGACGCTCTTATCCAGAGCGACTTACAGTTAGTGAGTGCATAAATTTTTCATACTGGCCCCCCGTGGGAATCGATTCAATTACAAATCAAATCAAAGTTTATTGGTCGCATACACAGATTTGCATGAGTGATAGCAGGTGCAGCGAAATGCTTGTGTTACTAGCTCCAACGGTGCAGTAGAATGTCTCGCAAATACAATACAAATACACCCAGAGTAGATATATTAGAGTGAGCATGTGTCACAATCCAGAATATAAATAGGTGGAGTGTATGTAATTTGGAAAGAAAATGGTATGTACAGTAGTAGGTTTAGACTCCCGAGTGGCGCAGTGGTCTAAGGCAGTGCATCGCAGTGCTAGCTGTGCCACTAGAGATCCTGGTTCGAGTCCAGGCTCTGTCGCAGCCGGCCGCGACCGGGAGACCCATGGGCGGCGCACAATTGGTCCAAGGTAGAGGAGGGTTTGGCCGGCAGGGATGTGGGTTGGTTTCCCACGGGGGGCCAGTATGAAAAAAAAAAACATGTATGCATTCACTAACTGTAAGTCGCTCTGGATAAGAGCGTCTGCTAAATGACGTAAATGTAAATGTATATTAGGATGAGCTAGGTTGAGAATACACTGAGTATACAAAACATTATGAACACTTGCTCTTTCCATGGAATAGACTGACCAGGTGAAAGCTTTGATCCCTTATTGATGTCACTTGTTAATTCTTAAAAGTCTGAGATGTTTGGAGGAGGGGGGCTTCTAAGCTGACATATGGAATTATTTTAAGATGGTTATAGAATGGATCATTTAGCTATTTCATTTAGAATTTTAGGACCCATTTAGGTATAAAAAAATATATTTAAAAAAAATTGCCCAGAGAAACATATTGAATAACATAATCATAAATGGCAAAAAAGACAGTCAAAAAATTAATAATAAGAAACAAGGTTTTTAAGTGTTTGTCCTATATTATCTAGGAGATGTAAGAAAGCTCAGGAAATATACACTATCAGTCAAAAATTTGGACTCATTCAAGGGTTTTTCTTTATTTTTACTACTTTTTACATTGGTTACTACATGATTTCATTTGTGTTATTTCATAGTTTTGATGCCTTCACTATTATTCTACAATGTAGAAAATACTAAAAATAAAGAAAAACCCTTGAATGAGTAGGTGTGTCCAAACTTTTGACTGGTTCTGTATATATATTTTTTACACATATTTAACCCCTTTTTGGGTAAACTACCTTCATACTGTACTTCCATTCATTTTTGTAAACCGGTACCGGCTACCTTCAGACGAGTCCCCTGACACTTGTGGGGGTCGTAGAGCAAAATGGAGAACACCATCATATGTTCGTGAGAATCTTCCCTTTCCACAGTGGGATCACATTAGTTTGTGACCCGAACGGTTCGGATGCTACAAACAGAAGTTGGCACATTGACGGTATCAACTTCAGACGAGTCCCCTGACACACCATCGTGTGGTCCTGATAGTTTGTAGGTCGAACCGTTCAGACGCTACAGACTTTTCTTGTGAGAAGACTGATTTTTGGGATGTCTCGTGGTCTGACTAACACCCCTCTAGCTCTGCCACCTTTCACTGCATTGGCAGATGCGGTTGAATGACACGCATCCAATGCGAAAACCCCCCAGATATCTTTAGCTTAAACTGACGCACCGGTGTGTACATCGACTCTAGGGGGTTAAATCCACTTCAATCACTGTAGATGAAGGGGAGGAGACATGTTAAGGAAGGATTTTTTAGCCTTGAGACAATTGAGACATGGATTGTGTATGTGTGCCATTCAGAGGGTGAATGGGCAAGACAAAATATTTAAGTGCCTTTGAACGGGGTGTGTTAGTAGGTGCCAGGCGCACCGGTTTGTGTAAAGAATTGCAACGCTGCTGGGTTTTTCACGCTCAACAGTTTCCTGTGTGTATCAAGAATGGTCCACCACCCAAAGGACATCCAGCCAATTTGACGCAACTGTGGGAAGCAATGGAGTCAACATGGGCCAGTGTCCCTGTGGATCACTTTTGACACCTTGTAGTGTCCACGCCCTGATGAATTGAGGCTGTTCTGAGGGCAAAAGGGTGGGGTACGACTAAATATTATATATAAGGTGAGTAAACAACAACATATAAACAGAATATGAGGTGACCAGGGTTCAATGACAAACATGGGGCATTAGTCTCAAGGTGCAGGGCAGAGTGATGGCTCTTCAAAAGACTGATGACCTGGAGATAGAAGCTGTCTCTCGGTCCCGGCTTTGATGCACCTGTACTGTCTCTGCCAGCTAGAGGTTATCAAATCAAATCAAATCAAATGTTATTTGTCACATACACATATTTAGCAGATGTTTTTGCGGGTGTAGCGAAATGCTTGTGTTCCTAGCTCCAACAGTGCAGTAGTATCTAACAATAGACAAATCTAAAAGTAAAAGAATGGAATTAAGAAATATATAAATATTAGGATGAGCAATGTCAGTGGCATTGACTAAAATACAGTAGAATAGTAAAGCAGTATGCAAACATTATTAAAGTGACTAGTGTTCCATTATTAAAGTGACCAGTGATTCCATGTCTGTGTACAGTTGAAGTCGGAAGTTTACATACACTTAGGTTGGAGTCATTAAAACTTGTTTTTCAACCACTCCACAAATGTCTTGTTAACAAACTATAGTTTTGGCAAGTCGGTTAGGACATCTACTTTGTGCATGACACAAGGAATTTTTCCAACAATTGTTTACAGACAGATTATTTCACTTATAATTCACTGTATCACAATTCCAGTGGGTCAGAAGTTTACATACACTAAGTTGACTATGCTTTTAAACAGCTTGGAAAATTCCAGAAAATGATGTCATGGCTTTAGAAGCTTCTGATAGGCTAATTAACATCATTTGAGTCAATTGGAGGTGTATCTGTGGATGTATTTCAAGGCCTACCTTCAAACTCAGTGCCTCTTTGCTTGACATCATGGGAAAATCAAAATAAATCAGCCAACCACGTTCATCTGTACAAACAATAGTACGCAAGTATAAACACCATGGGACCACGTAGCCGTCATACCGCTCAGGAAGGAGACGCGTTCTGTCTCCTAGAGATGAACGTACTTTGGTGCAAATCAATCCCAGAACAACCGCAAAGGACCTTGTGAAGATGCTGGAGGAAACAGGTACAAAAGTATCTATATCCACAGTAAAACAAGTCCTATATCGACATAAACTGAAAGGCCGCTCAGCAAGGAAGAAGCCACTGCTCCAAAACCTCCATAAAAAAGCCAGACTATGGTTTGCAACTGCACATGGGGACAAAGATAGTACTTTTTGGAGAAATGTCCTCTGGTCTGATGAAACAAAAATAGAACTGTTTGGCCATAATGACCATCGTTATGTTTGGAGGAAAAAGGAGGTTTGCTTGCAAGCCGAAGAACACCATCCCAACCGTGAAGCACAGGGGTGGCAGCATCATGCTGTGGGGGTGCTTTGCTGCAGGAGTGACTGGTGCACTTCACAAAATAAATGGCATCATGAGGAAGGAAATTATGTGGATATATTGAAGCAACATCTCAAGACATCAGTCAGGAAGTTAAAGATTGGTCGCAAATGGGTCTTCCAAATGGACAATGACCCCAAGCATACTTCCAAAGTTGTGGCAAAATGGCTTAAGAACAACAAAGTCAAGGTATTGGAGTGGCCATCACAAAGCCCTGACCTCAATCCTATAGAAGATTTGTGGGCAGAACTGAAAAAGCGTGTGCGAGCAAGGAGGCCTACAAACCTGACTCAGTTACACCAGCTCTGTCAGGAGGAATGGGCAAAAATTCACCCAACTTATTGTGGGAAGCTTGTGGAAGGCTACCCGAAACGTTTGACCCAAGTTAAACAATTTAAAGGCAATGCTACCAAATACTAATTGAGTGTTTGTAAACTTCTGACTGGGAATGTGATAAAAGAAATACAAGCTGAAATAAATCATTCTCTCAACTATTATTCTGATATTTCACATTCTTAAAATAAAGTGGTGATCCTAACTGACCTAAAACAGGGAATTTTTACTAGGATTAAATGTCAGGAATTGTGAAAAACTGAGTTTAAATGTATTTGGCTAAGGTGTATGTAAACTTCCGACGTCAACTGTATATAGGGCAGCAGCCTCTAAGGTGCAGGGTTGAGTAACCGGGTGGTAGCCGGCTAGTGATGGCTATTTAACAGTCTGATGGCTTTGAGATAGAAGCTGCTCTTCAGTCTCTCGGTCCCAGCCTCGATGCACCTGTACTGACCTCGCCCTCCACTTAGTACAATGGCGCCGGAGCGGATGGTTGCCGTTTTATGGGCTCTTAACCAACTGTGCTATTTTAACCAACTGTGCTATTTTGTTTGTTTTTTCGCACTGTTTGTAACTTATTTTGTACATAATGTTGCTGCTACCGTCTCTTATGACTGAAAAGAGCTTCTGGACATCAGAACAGTGATTACTTACCTTGAACTGGACGAAGAATGTTTCTTTAATGAGTCGGACGAGAGGGATTTGCTCCAGACACCTGACAGGGCTCTCATACCCGTCATTCGCAGTGGAAAGAGACAGAGATATCGCGGAAGGAGATCGGGGTGCCTGGTAAGGAGCCTGGCGATGAGCGGCTAATCTGCATTTGCCATCTGTAATATTGGCCAACGTACAATCGTTTGATAACAAAGTGGACGAACTACAAGCACGTATATCCTACCAATGGGACATTAAAAACTGTAATATCTTACAGTTCATGGCTGAACGACAACGTGAATAACATACAGCTGGCGGTTATACACTGTATCGGCAGGACAGAACAGCAGTCTCTGGTAAGACAAGGGGTGGTGGTCTATGTATATTTGTAAACAACAGCTGGTGCACGATATCTAAGGAAGTCTCAAGGTTTTGCTCACCTGAGGTAGAGTATCTCATGATAAACTGTAGAACACACTATCTACTAAGAGAGTTTTCATCTGTATTCTTTGTAGCTGTCTATTTCCCACCACAAACCGATGCTGGCACTAAGACCGCACTCAATGAGCTGTATGCGGCCATAAGCAAACAGGAAAACGCTCAACCAGAGGCGGCGCACCTAGTGGCCAGGGACTTTAATGCAGGGAAACTAAATCCATTTTACCTCATTTCTACCAGCATGTTAAATGTGCAACCAGAGGGAAAAAAACTCTAGACCACCTTTACTCCACACACAGAGACATTTACATTTTAGTCATTTAGCAGACGCTCTTATCCAGAGTGACTTACAGTTAGTGAGTGCATACATTTTCATACTGGCCCCCCGTGGGAAACGAACCCACAACCCTGGCGTTGCAAGTGCCATGCTCTACCAACTGAGCTACAGGGGACTACTACAGAGATGCGTACAAAGCTCTCCCTCGCCCTCCATTTGGCAAATCTGACCATAATTATATCCTCCTGATTCCTGCTTACAAGCAAAAACTAAAGCAGGAAGCACCAGTGACTCGGTCAATAAAAAAGTGGAACAGATGAAGCAGATGCTAAGCTACAGGACTGTTTTGCTAGCACAGACTGGAATATGTTCCGGGATTCTTCCTATGGCATTGAGGAGTACACCACATCAGTCACTGGCTTCATCAATAAGTGCATCGATGACGTCGTCCCCACAGTGACTGTACGTACATACCCCAACCAGAAGCCATGGATTACAGGCAACATCCGGGCTGAGCTAAAGGATAGAGCTGGAAGCTTATAAGAAATCCCGCTATGCCCTCCGACGAACCATCAAAGAGGCAAAGCGTCAATACAGGTCTAAGATCGAATCGCACTACACCGGCTCGCTTTGAGGCAAGTAACACTGAAACATGCATGATAGCATCAGCTGTTCCGGACGACTCTGTGATCACGCTCTCCGTAGCCGATGTGAGCAAGACCTTTAAACAGGTCAACATTCACAAGGCCGCAGGGCCAGATGGATTACCAGGACGTGTACTCTGAGCATGTGCTGACCAACTGGCTAGTGTCTTCACTGACATTTCCAACCTCTCCCTGTCTGAGTCTGTAATACCAACATGTTTCAAGCAGACCACCATAGACCACCCTGTGCCCAAGAACACTAAGGTAACCTGCCTAAATGACTACCGACCCGTAGCACTGAAGTGCTTTGAAAGGCTGGTCATGGTTCACATCAACACCATTATCCCAGAAACCCTAGACCCACTCCAATTTGCATACCGCCCCAACAGATCCACAGATGACGCAATCTTTATTGCTCTCCACACTGCCCTTTCACACCTAGACAAAAGGAACACCTATGTGAGAATGCTATTCATTGACTACAGCTCAGCGTTCAACACCATAGTGCCCTCAAAGCTCATCACTAAGCTAAGGACACTGGGACTAAACACCTCCCTCTGCAACTGGATCCTGGACTTCCTGACGGGCCACCCCCAGGTGGTAAGGGTAGGTAACAACACATCCGCCACACTGATCCTCAACATGGGGGCCCCTCAGTCCCCTCCTGTACTCATTTACATTTTAGTCATTTAGCAGACGCTCTTATCCAGAGCGACTTGTTCACTCATGACTGCATGGCCAGGCACGACTCCAACACCATCATTAAATTTGCCGATGACACAACAGTGGTAGGCCTGATCACCGACAACGACGAGACAGCCTATAGGGAGGAGGTCAGAGACAACAACCTCTCCCTCAACGTGATCAAGACAAAGGTGATGATTGTGGACTACAGGAAAAAGAAGAGGACCGAGCACGGCCCCATTCTCATCGACGGGGCTGTAGTGGAGCAGGTTGAGAGCTTCGAGATTCCTTGGTGTCCACATCACCAACAAACTAACATGGTCCAAGCACACCAAGACAGTCGTGAAGAGGTCACGACAAAACCTATTCCCCGTAAGGAGACTGAAAAGATTTGGCATGGGTCCTCAGATCCTCAAAAGGTTCTACAGCTGCACCATCGAGAGCATCCTGACTGGTTGCATCACTGCCTGGTATGGCAACTGCTCGGCCTCCGACCGCAAAGCACTACAGAGGGTAGTGCGTACGGCCCAGTACATCACTGGGGCCAAACTTCCTGCCATCCAGGACCTCTATACCAGGCAGTGTCAGAGGAAGGCCCTAAAAATTGGCAAAGACTCCAGCCACCCTAGTCATAGACTGTTCTCTCTGCTACCGCACGGCAAGCGGTACCGGAGCGCCATGTCTAGGTCCAAGAGGCTTCTAAACAGCTTCTACCCCCAAGCCATAAGACTCCTGAACATCTAATCAAATGGCTACCCAGACTATTTGCATTGCCCCCCCACCCCCCAATTATCTCGACTAACCGGTGCCCCCGCATATTGACTCAGTACCGGTACCCCCTGTATATAGCCTCGCTACTGTTATATTTCTGCTGCTCTTTAATTATTTGTTACTTTTATTTATTTCTTTTTTTTAGGTATTCTTTCTTAAAACTTCATTGTTGGTTAAAGGCTTGTAAGTAAGCATTTCACTGTAAGGTCTACACCTGTTGTATTCGGCGGATGTGACAAATAACATTTGATTTGATTTGACCTCACACTCCACTGAGCAGAGTGAACAGACCAGGATGAGGTCCTTGATGATCTTCTTGGCCTTCCTTTGACACCGAGAGATACTTTAGAGATGACTGGTTAACTAGTCGAATGTCTCTTCAAATGCCCTGCCCACTTCACTCCATCTCCTCTGCAACAGCGACCAATCAAGCCAGAAGCAATGGGTTGAAAAAAGCAAACGCTCTGAGCTATCCAACCAGGACCAAGACTACTACTACTCCTAGACATACTTCTTTGTTTCCTCTGTGCACTAAAAATATGCCTCAGTCTTTACCACTGTAGCATACTAAGGTGACGCCATAACAAAAACTAATTCAAGTAGTTTGGTTCCAAAATTCCTTTCATCTATGTGATATCAAAGGTATTCATGTGCTAACACCGCAGAGGTCCTTAATGTCCAGAGTATTGAACACAATGTTTTATTACAGTAACCTGCCCTTGCCCTTGCGACTGCCAATACCAAAACAATGTTAACCAGCATGCTGGATGAATTGTACAGCATGATACATGAACATGAATTCTCATTTGGCGTGCATAATCTCCAGTCCAATTCAAATGCCATGCCACGGCTCTCTCTCTCCTTTCATATGTGAACTCCATGTTTCCAAGCTCCTCATGCTTTTCACGCATTAGTTATTCATTTTCTTGCTGGTTTTCCTTATGGCGGAGTCTACACTTCATATTCATGTAGGGTAGGCATACCTGTTAAGCCCATGTATCCATGATTAAGCCCACATCCACCTATGGTTACAAAATGTTATGCTATTTAATGTTTCAACCAGTTCATGTGGTTGTTGTATCCATACCCATTTTATTCTAATCCAATCAGATATTTTATTAAGTTATTGACAGTTATGTGTAAGTTCCTACAAGTGTCCAATTTCAAAGCTGCAAAAAAACTTTGGTGAGGAGGCGACTCTCAGATAAAGACATTTTTCAGATATTTAAGAATATTTGAGTTCCAGAAAATCGTTGCCAATAGAGAGAAGTGTAAGGAAATCGTTGGAAATCGATAACTCTATTGCTAACGATTTTCTGGAACTCAGATATTCATAAAAATCTGAAAAAATGTGTTCATCTGAGAGTCGCCTCCACACCAAAGTTTTAATGTAAAATTGAGAGATTCATGTGTTGCATATGATAGCATACTACATATTTCTTGCCAATTGAAAATATGGGTTTTCATGCTAGCAGTTGTGACGACCCTCCCACTCTGTCTGCTGTATTCTCTCTCTGCTCTTGTTTCCTTATTAGGATGCCGGTGGGCGGAGTTGTGAGGGTCGTCAGCTACATGGGAAACACCTGGGCCGGGTGTGTCCCAGGATAAATGGACCTCTTCCACATTCATTGAGGAGACTCTCTCCAGGCAGATACTTTGATTGTTGTTGTGGTATTTTTGTGGCTTTTTGGTTGTTTGCTTTGGCACCTTTCAACACCTTTCCATATTACATTTATGCATGCAAACACTCAATTACACTACTGATTACACACACCATTGTTAATTGATTTAGTTTACTTTAGTTAATAAATATATACTTTGAGTATTCCTTGTCACCACGTGTCTCCCTTTTTTTTTTACGAACTTGAGCCGGTTCGTGACAAGTGGGGGTTCGTCCGGGATCTTGAACTGGTTGTGGAGTTAATGTCAAATTCTGTAGGGTCTTTGTTTGTAAATTTTGTTAGTTTGTTTGAGTTTGATAGGCCCAGTGTCACAAGCTGATGTGGATGCGGTGTTGGAGTCAGGCACAGGACACAGAAGCTCAGTCAAAAAAGACTTTACTAGTCCACAAATACAATACAAAATAAACGGGCCTCAAACACTGGAGGCGAGCGATTACGCAAACAGTGCGTAAAGACACTATCAACATGAGAACAAATATCTTACATCAAAGGACAGGCGGACAATCACACACAACTGCAAACAAAACTAAAGGAAACTTATAGGTGACCTAATCAATACATAACACGATACAGGTGCACTAACCAGACAAGACCAAACAAACATCGATACATCAAGCGGTAGTAGCTAGTACTCCGGGGACGACGAACGCCGAAGCCTGCCCGAGCAAGGAGGAGGAGAAGTCTCGGCGGAATTCGTGACAGTACCCCCCCCCTTGACGCGCGGCTCCAGCCGTGCGCTGACCCCGGGCTCGGGAACAGCCAGGAGGACGCGGAGCAGGGCGCGTGGGATGACTACGGTGGAACACAGTCAGGAGGGATGGATCTAAAATGTCCCTCCTAGGCACCCAGCACCGTTCCTCCGGGCCGTACCCCTCCCACTCCACGAGATATTGTAGACACCCCATCCGACGTCTCGAATCCACGATGGACCGGACCGAGTACGCCGGAGCCCCCTCGATGTCCAGTGGGGGCGGAGGAGTCTCTCTTATCTCATAGTCCTGGAGTGGACCAGCTACCACCGGCCTGAGGAGAGACACATGGAACGAGGGGTTAATGTGATAATCATTAGGCAGTTGTAACTTGTAGCAAACCTCGTTCAATCTCCTCAGGACTTTGAATGGCCCCACAAACCACCGACCCAGCTTCCGGCAGGGCAGGCGAAGGGGCAGATTTCGAGTCGAGAGCCAGACTCGATCTCCAGGGGCGTATACTGGACCCTCACTGCGGTGGAGATCGGCGCTCACCTTCTGCCGACGGATAGCCCGCTGCAGATGGACGTGTTCAGCGATCCACGTCTCCTCCGAGCGCCGAAACCCCTCATCCACCGCAGGAGCCTCGATCTGGCTCTGATGCCATGGTGCCAGAACTGGCTGATACCCTAACACACACTGGAAAGGGGTCAGGTTAGTAGAGGAGTGGCGAAGAGAGTTCTTAGCCATCTCTGCCCAGGGGATATACCCCGACCACTCCTCCTACCGGCCCTGGCAATATGATCTCAGAAACCTACCCACATCCTGGTTCACTCTTTCCACCTGCCCATTACTCTCAGGGTGGAACCCCGAGGTAAGGCTAACCGAGACCCCCAAGCGTTCCATGAACGCCCTCCAGACTCTAGAGGTGAATTGGGGACCCAGATCAGACACTATATCCTCGGGAACCCCGTAGTGCCGGAAGACGTGGGTAAACAAAGCCTCAGCAGTCTGTAGGGCAGTAGGGAGACCCGGCATTGGGATGAGACGACAGGCCTTAGAGAACCGATCCACAACGACCAGTATAGTGGTATTCCCCTGAGAGGGGGGAAGGTCCGTAACAAAGTCCACCGAGAGGTGAGACCACAGCCGTTGTGGAACGGGCAGGGGTTGTAACTTCCCCCTGGGCAGGTGTCTAGGCGCCTTACACTGAGCGCACACCGAGCAGGAGGAGACATTAACCCTCATGTCCCTAGCCAATGTTGGCCACCAGTACTTCACACTAAGGCAGTGCACTGTCCGGCCAATACCTGGATGTCCAGAGGAGGGTGACGTATGAGCCCAATAAATGAGATGATCACGGACCTCGAGCGGCACATACGTCCGACCCACTGGACACTCTGGGGGAGTAGGGTCGGTGCGTAACGCCCGCTCAATTTCCGTATCGACCTCCCATACCACCGGTGCCACCAGACAAGACTCCGGCAGTATGGGAGTGGGCTCAACGGACCTCTCCTCTGTGTCATACCGCCTGGACAGGGCGTCTGCCTTACCGTTCTGGGACCCTGGGATGTAGGTTATCTTAAACACGAACCGGGTCAGAAACATGTTCCACCTAGCTGCCCGGATGTACTCCAGGTTACGGTGATCAGTCAGAATGAGAAAAGGGTGTTGAGCCCCCTCAAGCCAATGCCTCCACACCTTTAGAGCTTGAACCACGGCTAACAGCTCCCTGTCCCCTACGTCATAATTACATTCCGCCGGGCTGAGCTTTTTAGAATAAAAAGCGCAGGGATGGAGCTTAGGAGGCGTGCCTGAGCGTTGCGACACTACTGCCCCAATCCCGGCCTCTGACGCGTCCACCTCTACCTGGAACGCTAAAGCGGGGTCCGGGTGCGCCAGCACCAGAGCCGAAGTGAACAGGTCCTTCAGTTTACCAAACGCCCTGTCCGCTTCAGCCGACCACTGCAAACGCACCGGGCCCCCCTTCAGCAGGGAAGTAATGGGAGCTGCTACCTGTCCAAAACCCCGGATAAACCTCCGGTAGTAATTGGCAAACCCCAAAAACTGCTGCACCTCTTTAACAGTGGTTGGGGTTTGCCAGTTACGCACGGCTGACACACGGTCAATCTCCATCTTCACCCCTGACGCGGACAACCGATGACCCAAGAAGGAGATGGACTCCTGGAAAAATGTCTCTGCCTTGACATACAAGTCATGCTCCAACAGCCTACCCAACACTCGGCGCACCAGGGCTACATGCTCGGCTCGTGTAGAAGAGTACACTAGGATGTCGTCAATGTACACTACCACACCCTGCCCATGCAGGTCCCTGAAGATCTCGTCCACAAATGATTGAACGACTGAAGGAGCATTCATTAACCCGTATGGCATGACGAGAAACTCATAATGACCTGAGGTGGTACTAAATGCCGTCTTCCATTCATCTCCCTCCCTAATGCGCACCAAGTTATAGGCGCTCCTGAGATCCAGTTTTGTGAAGAAACGCGCTCCGTGCAATGATTCAGTCATACTCGCCATCAGAGGAAGAGGGTAACTTTATTTAACAGTGATCTGATTGAGACTACGGTAATCAACACACGGGCGCAACCCTCCATCCTTCTTCTTCACAAAAAAGAAACTCGAGGACACAGGGGAAGTGGAGGACCGTATGTATCCTTGTCTCAGGGACTCAGCTAAGTATGTCTCCATAGCTGCCGTCTCCTCTTGAGACAGAGGATACACATGGCTCCGCGGGAGTGCCGCACCTGTCTGGAGGTTTATCGCACAATCTCCCTGTCTATGAGGTGGCAATCGCGTCGCCCTCGTCTTGCTGAACACGAGTGCCAAATCCTCATACTCAGGGGGAATGTGCATTGCGGGCACTTGGTTCGGACTCTCCACCGTGGTCGCCCCAACGGAAACACCTAAACATCGCCCAACACACTGGTCAGACCATTCCTTGAGAGCCCTCTGTTGCCACGAAATGGTGGGGTCATGGGTGATTAACCAAGGAAGCCCCAGCACCACGGGATACGCAGGAGAGTCAATCAGGTACAACTGAATGATCTCCTCATGACCCCCCTGCGTCTTCATCTTTAGTGGCGCTGTGACCTCCCTAATCAACCCAAATCCCAACGGGCGGCTATCTAGGGCATGGACAGGGAAGGGTGCATCAACGGGCAGGAGGGGAATCCCTAACTTAGTACAAAATTTCCAATCAATAAAATTCCCAGCTGCGCCTGAATCGACTAGCGCCTTATAATGGGAATGAGATGCAACCTGAGGAAATACCACAGGTATACACAAGTGAACAACAGAGAGCTCTGGGTGAGTGGGGCGCCTACTCACCTGAAATGACTCCCCAGTGCACGACCTGTTGCCCCGATTCCCTGGAGACCCTCCCCAGCACCTAGCCGCAGTGTGTCCTCAGTTTACCAAACGCCCTGTCCGCTTCAGCCGACCACTGCAAACGCACCGGGCCCCCCTTCAGCAGGGAAGTAATGGGAGCTGCTACCTGTCCAAAACCCCGGATAAACCTCCGGTAGTAATTGGCAAACCCCAAAAACTGCTGCACCTCTTTAACAGTGGTTGGGGTTTGCCAGTTACGCACGGCTGACACACGGTCAATCTCCATCTTCACCCCTGACGCGGACAACCGATGACCCAAGAAGGAGATGGACTCCTGGAAAAATGTCTCTGCCTTGACATACAAGTCATGCTCCAACAGCCTACCCAACACTCGGCGCACCAGGGCTACATGCTCGGCTCGTGTAGAAGAGTACACTAGGATGTCGTCAAATTTCCAATCAATAAAATTCCCAGCTGCGCCTGAATCGACTAGCGCCTTATAATGGGAATGAGATGCAACCTGAGGAAATACCACAGGTATACACAAGTGAACAACAGAGAGCTCTGGGTGAGTGGGGCGCCTACTCACCTGAAATGACTCCCCAGTGCACGACCTGTTGCCCCGATTCCCTGGAGACCCTCCCCAGCACCTAGCCGCAGTGTGTCCTCCACGGCCACAGTTGGTGCAGGGGACGGCCCCCCTCGGGTTCTCTCTCCTTCTCTCTCTAGCGCCAGCACCCCCGAGCTCCATAGGGCTCGGCTCGGAGGTGCTGGGGGATGGAATGGACGGTCCCAACTCGGGACGTCCGCGGGTGGCCAGCAGGGTATCCAGACGGATGGACATGTCCACCAGCTGGTCGAAGGACAGATTGGTGTCCCTGCAGGCCAGCTCTCGACGAACGTCCTCACGCAGGCTACACCGATAGTGGTCGATGAGGGCCCTCTCATTCCACCCCGCATCCGCCGCTAGAGTCCGGAAATCCAGGGCGAACTCCTGTGCGCTCCTCTTTGGAACAGACGCTCCCCCGCCGCTTTACCCTCAGGAGGGTGATCGAATACAGCCCTGAAGCGGCGGGAGAACTCCGCGTAGCTGATGGTGGCGGCGTCTATTCCCCTCCATTCGGTGTTGGCCCACTCCAAAGCCTTGCCGGAGAGACAGGAGATGAGGGCGGAAATGCTCTCGTATCCCGAGGGCGCCGGGTGTATGGTGGCCAGGTAGAGTTCCACCTGAAGGAGGAACCCCTGACACCCGGCTGCGGTGCCATCATACGCCCTCGGGAGCGAGAGCCGGTCTGGTGGGGCTGGCCGATGGTGGTGGTAATGTAGGAGGAGGTGTGGCACGCCTCCCCTTTCCCAACGGCACAGGGTGTTCATCACCTCCTGCATGGCGGAGCCGAGTTGCTGGATCCTGGCGTCCTGACAGCTGACCCGATCCTCCAGCGACTCGGTCGGCGCCGCTGCTCCTGCTGACTCCATAGTATTGGTGTGTGATTCTGTCACAAGCTGATGTGGATGCGGTGTTGGAGTCAGGCACAGGACACAGAATCTCAGTCAAAAAATACTTTACTAGTCCACAAATACAATACAAAATAAATGGGCCTCAAACACTGGAGGCGAGCGATTACGCAACATGAGAACAAATATCTTACATCAAAGGACAGGCGGACAATCACACACAACTGCAAACAAAACTAAAGGAAACTTATAGGTGACCTAATCAATACATAACACGAAACAGGTGCACTAACCAGACAAGACCAAACAAACATCGATACATCAAGCGGTAGTAGCTAGTACTCCGGGGACTACGAACCCCGAAGCCTGCCCGAGCAAGGAGGAGGAGCAGTCTCGGCGGAATTCGTGGCACCCAGTATTGGTTGCCTTTGGGTTTTGGGTTGTGTACTGCGTTGGAGAGAGTACATTGGTTAGTTTCCTGGCCCTGCCCAGCCTGGAAACTCTTGCTCTACTCGCTGTTGGGACATCGATCGGAGGTGAGTACAATCGGCTGTGTACCTCAGTGGGAGATTGGGTAGGGTAGTGACGTGTTTTGTTTTGGAATACGTTGGGCATGGTTAAATGTTTGTTATTTTTGTGTGGTGTCTGTGGACTGAGCAGTTGTCTCGGGGGCACATCCGTGGCTTGGGGGAATCTACCAGCGTGCTGGGGGGTTTAATTCCTTGCCAGCGGGCTACAGTGTGTAATTACCCACCGCGAATCCGCACGAAGACTAGGGTTGAGGTATTGTAGGTTTTGGGGAAGCTTCATATCCCATCTCTCTTCTGTGGTGCTCGGTGTGATTGTCATTTCTCTTGTGTCTGGTGTGCTCAGCAGAGGGGTTGAGCGAGATTATTATGATATGTATATATTATTATTTTTTCCTGATTATGGCGTCTAATGTAGACGAGTTCATTCGCTTTCCATCAGAAGAACTGTTAGAATTATGTACTAAAGAACAGCTGTTGAAGGTTGCTGAACACTACAAGGTTGAAATTAGTGATAAACGTCCAAAAAATTATATTAGGTTAATATTGAAGGCCAATTTGATGGAGAGTGGTATTCTTGAAGTTACCACTGGGGCAGCCTCTGCTGAGGACACGTTGTCTCCCCGATATGTTACAATGACCGCTCCATCGGTTAGTCATAGTAGTCTTCTTTTTGAACAGCAGAAAGAACTGCTTCTGTTACAGCTAGGGCATGATCGTGTAAAATATGAAAGGGAATTGGAATTCAAACAGGATATGGAGCGTGCTAAAATCAAGCTGCAACAAGAGCGACTAGAGTTGGTTAGGGAAGGAAAGCTCTCAGGGGAGAGTTTGCTCTGGGAAGGTGATCCAGAGTTGCCTAGGGGTCGTTCCACTTTTGGTCGTAATGCAGACACATTTGATATTGTTGGGAATTTACGGATGTTGCCCCAGTTTAATGAAAAGGACCCGGAGACATTCTTTTCGTTGTTTGAGCGTGTTGCTGACGCTAGGAGTTGGCCTGATTCTGATCGCACTTTGATGTTGCAGTGTGTGCTGACTGGTAAAGCGCAAGAAGCATATTCAGCTCTTAGTGTAGCCGACAGTGTTAGTTATGATAAGGTTAAAACGGCTGTGTTACAGAGTTACGAATTGGTCCCTGAGGCTTACCGCCAACGATTTAGAACTTTAAAAAGGGATGATCAGCAGACTCATGTTGAGTTTGCGCGAATATTATCTTCACAGTTTAATCGCTGGTGTTCCGCCTCTGCAGTTATGACTTTCCAAGGGCTGTATGATCTGATTATGTTAGAACAATTTAAGGACACAATCCCTGATCGTATAGCAACGTACATTAACGAACGAAAAATAAAGACTGTCGCTGAAGCTGCGTTTTTGGCAGATGAATATGTGTTGACTCACAGAAATGTTTTTGCAGAACCCCGTATTCGGAGTGAGTGGGGGCGTTTGCAGAGATTTGGGCCTCGCTCGCCAAGATATTTCGGTTCCCGGGCAGAGTTTCATTCAACTAGGGTTGAGCCTGATTCCCGTGGTAAAACTGATTTTGGTCAAGAGTGTCACTACTGTCAAGAATTAGGTCATTGGAAAAATGAATGTCCGATTCTTAGGTCTAGGGGTGCGTGCTCAGCCCCCTCTTGTACTCCCTGTTCACCCATGACTGCGTGGCCAAGCACGCCTCCAACTCAATCATCAAGTTTGCAGATGACACAACAGTAGTAGGCTTGATTACCAACAATGACGAGACCGCCTACAGGGAGGAGGTGAGGGCTCTGGGAGTGTGGTGCCAGGAAAATAACCTCTCACTCAACATCAACAAAACAAAGGAGATGATCGTGGACTTCAGGAAACAGCAGAGGGTGCACCCCCCTATCCACATCGACTGGACCGCAGTGGAGAAGGTAGAAAGCTTCAAGTTCCTTGGCGTGCACATCACCAACAAACTGAAATGGTCCACCCACGCAGACAGTGTGGTGAAGAAGGCGCAACAGAGCCTCTTCAACCTCAGGAGGCTGAAGAAATTTGGCTTAGCACCTAAAACCCTCACAAACTTTTACAGATGCACAATTGAGAGCATCCTGTCGGGCTGTATCACCGCCTGGTACGGCAACTGCACCGGCCACAACCACAGGGCTCTATAGAGGGTGGTGCGGTCTGCCGAACGCATTATCGGGGGCAAACTACCCGCCCTCCAAGACACATACAGCACCCGATGTCACAGGAAGGCCAAAAAGATCATCAAGGACATCAACCACCTGAGCCACTGCCTGTTCACCATGCTACCGAGAGAATGAAAAACAGCTTCTATCTCAAGGCCATCCGACTGTTAAATAGCCATCACTAGCACATTAGAGGCTGCTGCTGCCTATTGAAATCACTGGCCACTTTAAGAAATGGAACACTAGTCACTTTAATAATGTTTACATATCTTGCACTACTCATCTCATATGTATATACTGCATTCTATTCTATAATATTATACTGTATCTTAGTCCATGCCGCTCTTGCTTGTCCATATATGTATATATTCTTAAATCCCATTCCTTACTAGTTTTGTGTGTATTGGGTATATGTTGTGAAATTGTTAGATATTACTTGTTAGATATTACTGCACTGTCGGAGCTAGAAGCACAAGCATTTTCGCTACACCTGCTATAACATCGGCTAAACACGTGTATGTGACAAATACATTTTGATTTCATTTGACCTCCAAGACCCACTCATCAGAGAAGTAGATGTTGATTGGGAAACAAGAACAAACAATGAGGATAGGGTGTTGAGGGACCACTCATCACATTGTCCAAGGTGGGCCAGTGATACTGCATTGAAAAATACCCATCACTGACCAAATGTTTCTTTGTTTTCCAGTCAAACAGCAGTGCTCAGGCAATCTGGTGCATGGACATACTGTGCCAGTGTGATCCGAACACAAGCGTGCAGTTGTGGAGACTAAACCACATCGAGCCTGTGGACAGACAGTTTAGGAACTCATCAAATATGATAACATTGTGTAAAACATAGAATTTCCAGATGCATCAACATTTTGACTTTATGCCCCCTTTTCCCCATGTTTCCCCGTGACATGCAAAACATCAGGCTCACCCCACGAGAAGCAGTGCATGATCCACACCACCCTCAGCAAGGAGATCTGCTGGAATATCTCTCTCTCATGATTTTTGTAGGGTGTGACCTATCAAAATCTACTTACTTCTTATTTGGAGTTCAATTGAAACAGTTCTAGCCACTTAAACTGGCTGGCTAGTTTACATTTTTACATTTTAGTCATTTAGCAGACGCTCTTATCCAGAGCGACTTACAGTTAGTGAGTGCATACTTTTTTTTCCATACTGGTCCCCCGTGGGAAAAGAACCCACAACCCTGGCAATGCAAACGCCATGCTCTACCAACTGAGCTACACAAGCTAGTTAGCTGACAAACTAACATACTGTGCAGAGATTAACTACATTACTTTAGTTGGCTGCTTTGAGCAAAACTTGAATGGAATATAACCTATTCTAGGAGCCTATTGTTTGTGTATGATCTTCATTCATTGTTCACTTGTTTTTCAATCTGTCAGGTACAGGCAGAGATGACTGGGGCCTTCAGCAAGTAAGACACAGGGTAAGAAATGATTTGAACATCACAAATATAAAAATTCCCACTGTGCCCATGATAAGAGAACGTTAACTACATGACTTTAGTTGTATGTAATATAACCTATTCTGGGAGCCTAGTGTGTGTGTGTGTGTGTGTGTTTGTGTGTGTGTGTGTGAACTATGTAGAAGATTTTTGGATCATTGGCTTCCCTGAAAACAGGTACTGATAGGAGGCTGATCCGGTAAGGATGGTCTTCACGGAGGGGGTCTCTCCTCCTGGATATAGAAATCATTCAACTTCACTGCTTTTTCAATGGTAAGGTCCCTTGCACCATAGGGACAGTTGACCTCCACCTCTGCTGTGGTGCCCACCAGACCATCTAGTGAGGCACCCAGGATCCCAGACCCCATGACCCAAAGCCTTAACTCCTACACATCCATCTGCGTAGCCATTTTGATGCCTTGATGCCCTCCTCTTTGTTATTTATGCACCACTTTACAGACAACACCCCCATCCAGCGACTTTTTAGCAGCTACAGCTAAAATTGCTGGCCGTCAACCTCCCTCCCCTCATGGTGTGCCACTTTGGGTTGGGGCGCTGTCCAACAGTTGCCTGCCGTATAGCCTCCTGCTGCTTCACCAAAAGGGCCATGCCAGCCAGGATGCCCCAGGTACCCTTTTTTTTTTTAACAATGTCCGGTACAGACAGGGATGACAGGGAGGGTAGTGGTTGTTCTAGCTCAGGTTCAAGGAGACATGCCATTCCACTGAACCTGCCCCGGAGACGGTTCCTTAGCCACTGAAGATCCTCTGTGGGCTCTAGGGACAGAGGCTTGTAGTATTCGGCCGGGTACAGGTCCTCCACTGACTGCACCTGGTTGGGCACGGCTGGCTTATTCCACTCACATTCCACATCAGTCCACCGATATTGTGAACTGCAAAAATAGCCAATACAGCTGCATGGCTACACTTATGAGCTCCATGGGGGCATTCACATGTGGTAAAGAGAATCCCCTGGTCACCTATAGACACCTGGATGTTAAGTGCCACATGCCTTTCAATGCATGACTTTGAACACCTTGAAATGCATTTGTTAGAAATTTGCTATACAAATAAAGTTTGATTTGATTGATGACATTACAGCTGTAGAATATTTAATAAACTAGAATTTCCAAATGAGGACAAGTGCAGTTTTTCCATAAACTTTTAATTGTGATACATTTTACATTTTACATTTTAGTCATTTAGCAGACGCTCTTATCCAGAACGACTTACAGTTTTAGTGAGTGCATACATTTTTCATATATAATCATGTCACAGAGCTTATGTTAGATATGACAGAGGTAAAAATAGAGTCAATTGCCACAAAATACTGCTGTACAATTTAATAGACCAACCTTATGTAAGGCCTCAGAGACACACAACAAAGCAAATCATCTCCGGTACTTGTTTTTCTCAATAGGCTCCAGAGCTTCCATAGTGTAGGCTACTATTAAGTAACAAATAACCTTCCTGTCAATCTCTGCTGCCTCCCTTCCCCTCCAGCTCTCCTTACTTTGACGCTAGTGACTGCTTCAATAACAATGATCAGAGAGGCCCTAGCTATCTACCTGCTCTCTGGAAGAAACACAGAATGCAGAGTAACTTGACAACTCTCTCCCACATAATCTCATGTCTACAACTGAGTTTTGGTGGCTTGTCTCTTCAGTTTGTCTCCTGAGGATGCCAGTGTACCACTAATTAACAATGAGTGGAAGCCATAAGGAGGCAACAGGATTCCAGCACCGCTTTTGATTCTTCTCTTCTTAGTGTCACACAGTTGTCAACCGTTCAATGCGTGGTACTCAGAGATAGTGTATGCATTCACAATGCAATCTGTGACATATCTGTATTGTGCCTTGTGAGTTTAGCTATCACTCTGTAACCTTAACCTTTCCTTTACTGTCAGTATTATGCAGTGAAAACAAATCTCTAGGGGTACAGCTCTCAGACGTATCTCAACCCTCACACCTACAGGTAACTGCCAAAATAAAGGAAACACCAACATAAAGTGTCTTAAGAGGGCGTTGGGCCACCACGAGCCACCAGAGCCTCCTATTATATTGTATGATTTATTGTATTGTATTGTTATGGTAGGGCACTAGCTAACTTATTTCAAGTTGGGGGGGGAGGGGTGCCATTTGGAATATAGTAACAACCCACTGGGCACAAACTGGTTGAATCAACATTGTTTCAATGTAATTTGTCAACATATTGTGACGTGGAATCTACAGTTGAAGTCGGAAGTTTACATACACCTTAGCCAAATATATTTAAACTCAGTTTTTCACAATTCCTGACATTTAATCCTTGTAATCCTTCCCTGTTTTAGGTCAGTTATGATCACCACTTTATTTTAAGAATGTGAAATGTCAGAATAATAGTAGAGAGAATGATTTATTTCAGCTTTTATTTCTTTCATCACATTCCCAGTGGGTCAGAAGTTTACATACACTCAATTAGTATTTGGTAGTATTGCCTTTAAATTCTTTAACTTGGGTCAAACGTTTCGGGTAGTCTTCCACAAGCTTCCCACAATAAGTTGGGTGAATGTTGGCCCATTCCTCCTGACAGAGCTGGTGTAACTGAGTCAGGTTTGTAGGCCTCCTTGCTCACACACGCTTTTTCAGTTCTGCCCACACATTTTCTATAGGATTGAGGTCAGGGCTTGTGAATGCCACTCCAATACCTTGACTTTGTTGTCCTTAAACCATTTTACCACAACTTTTGAAGTATGCTTGGGGTCATTGTCCATTTGGAAGACCCATTTGCGACCAAGCTTTAACTTCCTGACTGATGTCTTGAGATGTCGCTTCAATATATTCACATCATTTTCCTTCCTCATGATGCCATCTATTTTGTGAAGTGCACCAGTCCCTCCTGCAGCAAAGCAACCCCATAGCATGATGCTGCCACCCCCGTGCTTCATGGTTGGGATGGTGTTCTTCGGCTTGCAAGCCTACCCCTTTTTCCTCCAAACATAACGATGGTCATTATGGCCAAACAGTTCTATTTTTGTTTCATCAAACCAGAGGACATTTCTCCAAAAAGTACGATATTTGTCCCCATGTGCAGTTGCAAACCGTAGTCTGGCTTTTTTATGGAGGTTTTGGAGCAGTGGCTTCTTCCTTGCTGAGCGGCCTTTCAGGTTATGTCGATATAGGACTCGTTTTACTGTGGATATAGATACTTTTGTACCTGTTTCCTGCAGCATCTTCACAAGGTCCTTTGCTGTTGTTCTGGGATTGATTTACACTTTTCGCACCAAAGTACGTTCATCTCTAGGAGACAGAACGCGTCTCCTTCCTGAGCGGTATGATGGCTGCGTGGTCCCATGGTGTTTATACTTGCGTACTATTGTTTGTACAGATGAACGTGGTACCTTCAGGCATTTGGAAATTGCTCCCAAGGATGAACCAGACTTGTGGAGGTTTACAATTTTTTTTCTGAGGTCTTGGCTGATTTCTTTTGATTTTCCCATGATGTCAAGCAAAGAGGCACTGAGTTTGAAGGTAGGCTTTGAAATACATCCACAGGTACACCTCCAATTGACTCAAATGATGTCAATTAGCCTATCAGAAGCTTCTAAAGCCATGACATCATTTTCTGGAATTTTCCAAGCTGTTTAAAAGCATAGTCAACTTAGTGTATGTAAACTTCTGACCCACTGGAATTGTGATACAGTGAATTATAAGTGAAATAATCTGTCTGTAAACAATTGTTGGAAAAATTCCTTGTGTCATGCACAAAGTAGATGTCCTAACCGACTTGCCAAAACTATAGTTTGTTAACAAGACATTTGTGGAGTGGTTGAAAAACTAGTTTTAATGACTCCAACCTAAGTGTATGTAAACTTCCGACTTCAACAGTATGTGGAAAATACATTGGATTTTCAAAATGTCATCCACTGGATAGCTGTAGATAGGGGTGTTTTGAGGGTGAAATTTCAAACACAGTATTATGTCATCATGGTAACCAATTTTCAACATAGACAAACCTTGTATAAAATATGTTGAATCCGACCTTTGAAACAACGTCATATCTTCCACTATCCAAAAAAAATTACAATAGGCTGGGCAGCACCTCCTACTGGAGTGTTGATCTACAGTATGTACAGCTATCCATTTGGCCTCCCATCCAGTGTTTTAACCAAGCCCAGCCCAGCCCTGCTTAGCTTTGATATTTGTCACTGACTACTACCAATGTGTTTCAATTCAACCCAGGGTTCAACTAAAAATACATATACAGTACCAGTCAAAAGTTTAGACACACCTACTCATTCAAAGGTTTTTCTTTATTTTTTACTATTTTCTACATTCTAGAAAAATAGTGAAGACATCAAAACTATGAAATAACACATATGGAATCATGTAGTAAACAAACAAAAGTCAAACAAATCAAAATATTTTTTCGATTTCAGATTCTTCAAAGTAGCCACCCTTTGCCTTGATGACAGCTTTGCACACTCTTGGCATTCTCTCAACCAGCTTCACCTGGAATGCTTTTCCAACAGTATTGAAGGAGTTCCCACATATGCTGAGCACTTGTTGGCTGCTTTTCCTTAACTCTGCAGTCCAACTCATCCCAAACCATCTCAATTGGGTTGAGGTCGGGTGATTGTTGAGGCCAGGTCATCTGATGCAGCACTCCATCACTCTGCTTCTTGGACAAATAGCCCTTACACAGCCTGGAGGTGTGTTGAGTCATTGTCCTTTTGAAAAACAAATGATAGTCCCACTAAGGGCAAACCAGATGGGATGGCGTGTCGCTGTAGAATGCTGTGGTAGCCATGCTGGTTAAGTGTGCCTTGAATTCTTAAAACATCACTGACAGTGTCACCAGTAAAGCATCCCCACACCATCACACCTCCTCCTCCATGCTTCACGGTGGGAACCACACAAGCGAAGATCACCTGTTCACCTACTCTGCATCTCACAAAGACACAGCGTTTGGAACCGAAAATCTCAAATTTGGACTCATCAGACCAAAGGACAGATTACCACCAGTCTAATGTCCATTGCTCCTGTTTCTTGGCCATAGCAAGTCTCTTCTTATTATTGGTGTCCTTTAGTAGTGGTTTCTTTGCAGCAATTCGACTATGAAGGCCTGATTCACGCAGTCTCCTCTGAACAGTTGATGTTGAGATGTGTCTGTTACTTGAACTCTGTGAAGCATTTATTTGGGCTGCAATTTCTGAGGCTGGTAACTCTAATGAACTTATCCTCTGCAGCAGAGGTAAATCTGTGTCTTCCTTTCCTGTGGTGGTCCTCATGAGAGCCAGTTTCATCATAGCGCTTGATGGTTTTTGTGACTGCACTTGAAGATACTTTCAAAGTTCTTGAAGTTTTCCGGATTGACTGACCTTCATGTCTTAAAGTAATGATGGACTGTCATTTCTCTTTGCTTATTTGAGCTTTTCTTGCCATAATATGGACTTGGTCTTTTACCAAATAGGGCTATCTTCTGTATACCAACCCTACCTTGTCAACAACACAACTGATTGGCTCAAACGCATTAAGAAGGAAAGAAATTCCACAACTATTTTTTTTTGTTATTTTTGTTTTTGTTTTTTGTTTGCTTTTTTGGGGGGGGGGTTGATCAGCTTTAATATCGCAGATAGATTGTAACTTCCATCAATGTTATTGTCTGCTTCACTTCCAATCCCCCATATGTTGTCTTTTCTTTTCAGGTTCAAGGAGACATGCCATTCCACTGAACCTGCCCCGGAGACGGTTCCTTAGCCACTGAAGATCCTCTGTGGGCTCTAGGGACAGAGGCTTGTAGTATTCGGCCGGGTACAGGTCCTCCACTGACTGCACCTGGTTGGGCACGGCTGGCTTATTCCACTCACATTCCACATCAGTCCACCGATATTGTGAACTGCAAAAATAGCCAATACAGCTGCATGGCTACACTTATGAGCTCCATGGGGGCATTCACATGTGGTAAAGAGAATCCCCTGGTCACCTATAGACACCTGGATGTTAAGTGCCACATGCCTTTCAATGCATGACTTTGAACACCTTGAAATGCATTTGTTAGAAATTTGCTATACAAATAAAGTTTGATTTGATTGATGACATTACAGCTGTAGAATATTTAATAAACTAGAATTTTCAAATGAGGACAAGTGCAGTTTTTCCATAAACTTTTAATTGATAACTTTTTTATCACTTGACATAGCAATTATACAGTGGGAAGGATCCTCTACATGAAGACTGTTTGGCTTCATGTACCACTCCGAATAAATAAATACTGTGCCTTTGAAGATTTGTCTCTGGTCATGCAACTACAATACAGGCTGGATGTCTAAACAAAGTCAATATTTCTGAATGTCAATAGATTTTTAGATTAATTCTCATCAATGACAACATTCTAGAGCTGAGTTATCACTCATCTCAAGTCTGGTATCCGGGGAAATCTGGTTAACGATTATATAATCACCACATGTACCTTTGTAATACAACCGAGGGAGAGGGATATATGAAACTGTCTTCAGACAGGCTTTAGGAAGACAAGTTGAACTAATAAACAAGAATAGAAGTACAGCAAATGTGAACCAGCTTTGAGATAATTCAGTAAAAGTTGTTTGGGTTATGGTCTTTGTGCGTAGCGTCTTATCCACAGAGGTGCGGGTGCAGGTTTTTGTTCTAACCAAGCAGTAACACATCTGATTCCACTAATCAAGTCTTCATTGAAGTCAATGATTAGTTCATTAGTTGAATCAGATGTGTACTGATTGGCAAGAACAAAAGTCTGGGCCCAGATTGATCTCTGCAAATACAATTGGACAACTCCTGTAATGAGTGCTACTTCCATGATGAATAGTAATGGTAAATTGATTTGAATAACTTTAGGGGAGATTATTATAATTTAAGTATACATAACAAATGTCCGTTTGTAAGTTTTCAACATCTGGAAATTAATTACAAATTGATCATTTAAGAGGTGGACTTATTAGGAACACCCATGGGCTTAAAGGGTAGATTCGGTACCCATTAAGCCCAATGTTGATTTTCATATATTTTATCAAATATTTTTCTCTTACATAAAAAACATGGTGTAAGTCTAGTCATAACATTTCAAATGAGAGATTAATCTTTCATTTTATCTGCATTTTTTTAATATACAAAAATTAGGGCAGTATTTGTTAGAAATGTCTAAAAGTAGATTTTGGTGGGCTTAATAGGTACACTTACCCTACACACTACAGTATAATTAAAATTCTCCAGTCCTTAGATATACAGGTCAATCAACATAGGTAAATCCTGACACGTGTGCTTCCATGAACAGTCCTCATTTAGCTTTTTTCATAGGGAGTGTTTGCTATGTATGATAATACAATATGTTTGTAAACTACATATTTGCACAACTTTCCTTCATTACCATTGTCACATTTTGGTCTTAGTCACTGCCCGCTCCCACATTGGGATGCACTGATACTGACTTGTTATTTCTGGGATAGCTGGTCATATTCTTCTCCCCTCCTGCTCTCTCAGTATAGCCACTCACTATCAGATCTGAAGTATCAGCGACATCAATGTGATACATTTTACATTTTACATTTTAGTCATTTAGCAGACGCTCTTATCCAGAACGACTTACAGTTTTAGTGAGTGCATACATTTTTCATATATAATCATGTCACAGAGCTTATGTTAGATATGACAGAGGTAAAAATAGAGTCAATTGCCACAAAATACTGCTGTACAATTTAATACACCAACCTTATGTAAGGCCTCAGAGACACACAACAAAGCAAATCATCTCCGGTACTTGTTTTTCTCAATAGGCTCCAGAGCTTCCATAGTGTAGGCTACTATTAAGTAACAAATAACCTTCCTGTCAATCTCTGCTGCCTCCCTTCCCCTCCAGCTCCCTTACTTTGACGCTAGTGACTGCTTCACTAACAATGATCAGAGAGGCCCTAGCTATCTACCTGCTCTCTGGAAGAAACACAGAATGCAGAGTAACTTGACAACTCTCTCCCACATAATCTCATGTCTACAACTGAGTTTTGGTGGCTTGTCTCTTCAGTTTGTCTCCTGAGGATGCCAGTGTACCACTAATTAACAATGAGTGGAAGCCATAAGGAGGCAACAGGATTCCAGCACCGCTTTTGATTCTTCTCTTCTTAGTGTCACACAGTTGTCAACCGTTCAATGCGTGGTACTCAGAGATAGTTTATGCATTCACAATGCAATCTGTGACATATCTGTATTGTGCCTTGTGAGTTTAGCTATCACTCTGTAACCTTAACCTTTCCTTTACTGTCAGTATTATGCAGTGAAAACAAATCTCTAGGGGTACAGCTCTCAGACGTATCTCAACCCTCACACCTACAGGTAACTGCCAAAATAAAGGAAACACCAACATAAAGTGTCTTAAGAGGGCGTTGGGCCACCACGAGCCACCAGAGCCTCCTATTATATTGTATGATTTATTGTATTGTATTGTTATGGTAGGGCACTAGATAACTTATTTCAAGTTGGGGGGAGAGGGGTGCCATTTGGAATATAGTAACAACCCACTGGGCACAAACTGGTTGAATCAACATTGTTTCAATGTAATTTGTCAACATATTGTGACGTGGAATCTACAGTTGAAGTCGGAAGTTTACATACACCTTAGCCAAATACATTTAAACTCAGTTTTTCACAATTCCTGACATTTAATCCTAGTAATCCTTCCCTGTTTTAGGTCAGTTATGATCACCACTTTATTTTAAGAATGTGAAATGTCAGAATAATAGTAGAGAGAATGATTTATTTCAGCTTTTATTTCTTTCATCACATTCCCAGTGGGTCAGAAGTTTACATACACTCAATTAGTATTTGGTAGTATTGCCTTTAAATTCTTTAACTTGGGTCAAACGTTTCGGGTAGTCTTCCACAAGCTTCCCACAATAAGTTGGGTGAATGTTGGCCCATTCCTCCTGACAGAGCTGGTGTAACTGAATCAGGTTTGTAGGCCTCCTTGCTCACACACGCTTTTTCAGTTCTGCCCACACATTTTCTATAAGATTGAGGTCAGGGCTTGTGAATGCCACTCCAATACCTTGACTTTGTTGTCCTTAAACCATTTTACCACAACTTTTGAAGTATGCTTGGGGTCATTGTCCATTTGGAAGACCCATTTGCGACCAAGCTTTAACTTCCTGACTGATGTCTTGAGATGTCGCTTCAATATATTCACATCATTTTCCTTCCTCATGATGCCATCTATTTTGTGAAGTGCACCAGTCCCTCCCGCAGCAAAGCAACCCCACAGCATGATGCTGCCACCCCCGTGCTTCAAGGTTGGGATGGTGTTCTTCGGCTTGCAAGCCTACCCCTTTTTCCTCCAAACATAACGATGGTCATTATGGCCAAACAGTTCTATTTTTGTTTCATCAAACCAGAGGACATTTCTCCAAAAAGTACGATATTTGTCCCCATGTGCAGTTGCAAACCGTAGTCTGTCTTTTTTATGGAGGTTTTGGAGCAGTGGCTTCTTCCTTGCTGAGCGGCCTTTCAGGTTATGTCGATATAGGACTCGTTTTACTGTGGATATAGATAATTTTGTACCTGTTTCCTCCAGCATCTTCACAAGGTCCTTTGCTGTTGTTCTGGGATTGATTTACACTTTTCGCACCAAAGTACGTTCATCTCTAGGAGACAGAACGCGTCTCCTTCCTGAGCGGTATGATGGCTGCGTGGTCCCATGGTGTTTATACTTGCGTACTATTGTTTGTACAGATGAACGTGGTACCTTCAGGCATTTGGAAATTGCTCCCAAGGATGAACCAGACTTGTGGAGGTTTAAAAAAAAAATCTGAGGTCTTGGCTGATTTCTTTTGATTTTCCCATGATGTCAAGCAAAGAGGCACTGAGTTTGAAGGTAGGCTTTGAAATACATCCACAGGTACACCTCCAATTGACTCAAATGATGTCAATTAGCCTATCAGAAGCTTCTAAAGCCATGACATCATTTTCTGGAATTTTCCAAGCTGTTTAAAAGCATAGTCAACTTAGTGTATGTAAACTTCTGACCCACTGGAATTGTGATACAGTGAATTATAAGTGAAATAATCTGTCTGTAAACAATTGTTGGAAAAATTCCTTGTGTCATGCACAAAGTAGATGTCCTAACCGACTTGCCAAAACTATAGTTTGTTAACAAGACATTTGTGGAGTGGTTGAAAAACTAGTTTTAATGACTCCAACCTAAGTGTATGTAAACTTTCGACTTCAACTGTATGTGGAAAATACATTGGATTTTCAAAATGTCATCCACTGGATAGCTGTAGATAGGGGGTGTTTTGAGGGTGAAATTTCAAACACAGTATTATGTCATCATGGTAACCAATTTTCAACATAGACAAACCTTGTATAAAATATGTTGAATCCGACCTTTGAAACAACGTCATATCTTCCACTATCCAAAAAAAATTACAATAGGCTGGGCAGCACCTCCTACTGGAGTGTTGATCTACAGTATGTACAGCTATCCATTTGGCCTCCCATCCAGTGTTTTAACCAAGCCCAGCCCAGCCCTGCTTAGCTTTGATATTTGTCACTGACTACTACCAATGTGTTTCAATTCAACCCAGGGTTCAACTAAAATTACATATACAGTACCAGTCAAAAGTTTAGACACACCTACTCATTCAAAGGTTTTTCTTTATTTTTTACTATTTTCTACATTCTAGAAAAATAGTGAAGACATCAAAACTATGAAATAACACATATGGAATCATGTAGTAAACAAAAAAGAGTCAAACAAATCAAAATATTTTTTCGATTTCAGATTCTTCAAAGTAGCCACCCTTTGTCTTGATGACAGCTTTGCACACTCTTGGCATTCTCTCAACCAGCTTCACCTGGAATGCTTTTCCAACAGTATTGAAGGAGTTCCCACATATGCTGAGCACTTGTTGGCTGCTTTTCCTTAACTCTGCAGTCCAACTCATCCCAAACCATCTCAATTGGGTTGAGGTCGGGTGATTGTTGAGGCCAGGTCATCTGATGCAGCACTCCATCACTCTGCTTCTTGGACAAATAGCCCTTGCACAGCCTGGAGGTGTGTTGAGTCATTGTCCTGTTGAAAAACAAATGATATTCCCACTAAGGGCAAACCAGATGGGATGGCGTGTCGCTGTAGAATGCTGTGGTAGCCATGCTGGTTAAGTGTGCCTTGAATTCTTAAAACATCACTGACAGTGTCACCAGTAAAGCATCCCCACACCATCACACCTCCTCCTCCATGCTTCACGGTGGGAATCACACAAGCGAAGATCACCTGTTCACCTACTCTGCATCTCACAAAGACACAGCGGTTGGAACCGAAAATCTCAAATTTGTACTCATCAGACCAAAGGACAGATTACCACCAGTCTAATGTCCATTGCTCCTGTTTCTTGGCCATAGCAAGTCTCTTCTTATTATTGGTGTCCTTTAGTAGTGGTTTCTTTGCAGCAATTCGACTATGAAGGCCTGATTCACGCAGTCTCCTCTGAACAGTTGATGTTGAGATGTGTCTGTTACTTGAACTCTGTGAAGCATTTATTTGGGCTGCAATTTCTGAGGCTGGTAACTCTAATGAACTTATCCTCTGCAGCAGAGGTAAATCTGTGTCTTCCTTTCCTGTGGTGGTCCTCATGAGAGCCAGTTTCATCATAGCGCTTGATGGTTTTTGTGACTGCACTTGAAGATACTTTCAAAGTTCTTGAAGTTTTCCGGATTGACTGACCTTCATGTCTTAAAGTAATGATGGACTGTCATTTCTCTTTGCTTATTTGAGCTTTTCTTGCCATAATATGGACTTGGTCTTTTACCAAATAGGGCTATCTTCTGTATACCAACCCTACCTTGTCAACAACACAACTGATTGGCTCAAACGCATTAAGAAGGAAAGAAATTCCACAACTATTTTTTTTTGTTATTTTTGTTTTTGTTTTTTGTTTGCTTTTTTGGGGGGGGGGGTTGATCAGCTTTAATATCGCAGATAGATTGTAACTTCCATCAATGTTATTGTCTGCTTCACTTCCAATCCCCCATATGTTGTCTTTTCTTTTCAGGTTCAAGGAGACATGCCATTCCACTGAACCTGCCCCGGAGACGGTTCCTTAGCCACTGAAGATCCTCTGTGGGCTCTAGGGACAGAGGCTTGTAGTATTCGGCCGGGTACAGGTCCTCCACTGACTGCACCTGGTTGGGCACGGCTGGCTTATTCCACTCACATTCCACATCAGTCCACCGATATTGTGAACTGCAAAAATAGCCAATACAGCTGCATGGCTACACTTATGAGCTCCATGGGGGCATTCACATGTGGTAAAGAGAATCCCCTGGTCACCTATAGACACCTGGATGTTAAGTGCCACATGCCTTTCAATGCATGACTTTGAACACCTTGAAATGCATTTGTTAGAAATTTGCTATACAAATAAAGTTTGATTTGATTGATGACATTACAGCTGTAGAATATTTAATAAACTAGAATTTTCAAATGAGGACAAGTGCAGTTTTTCCATAAACTTTTAATTGATAACTTTTTTATCACTTGACATAGCAATTATACAGTGGGAAGGATCCTCTACATGAAGACTGTTTGGCTTCATGTACCACTCCGAATAAATAAATACTGTGCCTTTGAAGATTTGTCTCTGGTCATGCAACTACAATACAGGCTGGATGTCTAAACAAAGTCAATATTTCTGAATGTCAATAGATTTTTAGATTAATTCTCATCAATGACAACATTCTAGAGCTGAGTTATCACTCATCTCAAGTCTGGTATCCGGGGAAATCTGGTTAACGATTATATAATCACCACATGTACCTTTGTAATACAACCGAGGGAGAGGGATATATGAAACTGTCTTCAGACAGGCTTTAGGAAGACAAGTTGAACTAATAAACAAGAATAGAAGTACAGCAAATGTGAACCAGCTTTGAGATAATTCAGTAAAAGTTGTTTGGGTTATGGTCTTTGTGCGTAGCGTCTTATCCACAGAGGTGCGGGTGCAGGTTTTTGTTCTAACCAAGCAGTAACACATCTGATTCCACTAATCAAGTCTTCATTGAAGTCAATGATTAGTTCATTAGTTGAATCAGATGTGTACTGATTGGCAAGAACAAAAGTCTGGGCCCAGATTGATCTCTGCAAATACAATTGGACAACTCCTGTAATGAGTGCTACTTCCATGATGAATAGTAATGGTAAATTGATTTGAATAACTTTAGGGGAGATTATTATAATTTAAGTATACATAACAAATGTCCGTTTGTAAGTTTTCAACATCTGGAAATTAATTACAAATTGATCATTTAAGAGGTGGACTTATTAGGAACACCCATGGGCTTAAAGGGTAGATTCGGTACCCATTAAGCCCAATGTTGATTTTCATATATTTTATCAAATATTTTTCTCTTACATAAAAAACATGGTGTAAGTCTAGTCATAACATTTCAAATGAGAGATTAATCTTTCATTTTATCTGCATTTTTTTAATATACAAAAATTAGGGCAGTATTTGTTAGAAATGTCTAAAAGTAGATTTTGGTGGGCTTAATAGGTACACTTACCCTACACACTACAGTATAATTAAAATTCTCCAGTCCTTAGATATACAGGTCAATCAACATAGGTAAATCCTGACACGTGTGCTTCCATGAACAGTCCTCATTTAGCTTTTTTCATAGGGAGTGTTTGCTATGTATGATAATACAATATGTTTGTAAACTACATATTTGCACAACTTTCCTTCATTACCATTGTCACATTTTGGTCTTAGTCACTGCCCGCTCCCACATTGGGATGCACTGATACTGACTTGTTATTTCTGGGATAGCTGGTCATATTCTTCTCCCCTCCTGCTCTCTCAGTATAGCCACTCACTATCAGATCTGAAGTATCAGCGACATCAATGTGATACATTTTACATTTTACATTTTAGTCATTTAGCAGACGCTCTTATCCAGAACGACTTACAGTTTTAGTGAGTGCATACATTTTTCATATATAATCATGTCACAGAGCTTATGTTAGATATGACAGAGGTAAAAATAGAGTCAATTGCCACAAAATACTGCTGTACAATTTAATAGACCAACCTTATGTAAGGCCTCAGAGACACACAACAAAGCAAATCATCTCCGGTACTTGTTTTTCTCAATAGGCTCCAGAGCTTCCATAGTGTAGGCTACTATTAAGTAACAAATAACCTTCCTGTCAATCTCTGCTGCCTCCCTTCCCCTCCAGCTCCCCTTACTTTGACGCTAGTGACTGCTTCAATAACAATGATCAGAGAGGCCCTAGCTATCTACCTGCTCTCTGGAAGAAACACAGAATGCAGAGTAACTTGACAACTCTCTCCCACATAATCTCATGTCTACAACTGAGTTTTGGTGGCTTGTCTCTTCAGTTTGTCTCCTGAGGATGCCAGTGTACCACTAATTAACAATGAGTGGAAGCCATAAGGAGGCAACAGGATTCCAGCACCGCTTTTGATTCTTCTCTTCTTAGTGTCACACAGTTGTCAACCGTTCAATGCGTGGTACTCAGAGATAGTGTATGCATTCACAATGCAATCTGTGACATATCTGTATTGTGCCTTGTGAGTTTAGCTATCACTCTGTAACCTTAACCTTTCCTTTACTGTCAGTATTATGCAGTGAAAACAAATCTCTAGGGGTACAGCTCTCAGACGTATCTCAACCCTCACACCTACAGGTAACTGCCAAAATAAAGGAAACACCAACATAAAGTGTCTTAAGAGGGCGTTGGGCCACCACGAGCCACCAGAGCCTCCTATTATATTGTATGATTTATTGTATTGTATTGTTATGGTAGGGCACTAGATAACTTATTTCAAGTTGGGGGGAGAGGGGTGCCATTTGGAATATAGTAACAACCCACTGGGCACAAACTGGTTGAATCAACATTGTTTCAATGTAATTTGTCAACATATTGTGACGTGGAATCTACAGTTGAAGTCGGAAGTTTACATACACCTTAGCCAAATACATTTAAACTCAGTTTTTCACAATTCCTGACATTTAATCCTAGTAATCCTTCCCTGTTTTAGGTCAGTTATGATCACCACTTTATTTTAAGAATGTGAAATGTCAGAATAATAGTAGAGAGAATGATTTATTTCAGCTTTTATTTCTTTCATCACATTCCCAGTGGGTCAGAAGTTTACATACACTCAATTAGTATTTGGTAGTATTGCCTTTAAATTCTTTAACTTGGGTCAAACGTTTCGGGTAGTCTTCCACAAGCTTCCCACAATAAGTTGGGTGAATGTTGGCCCATTCCTCCTGACAGAGCTGGTGTAACTGAATCAGGTTTGTAGGCCTCCTTGCTCACACACGCTTTTTCAGTTCTGCCCACACATTTTCTATAAGATTGAGGTCAGGGCTTGTGAATGCCACTCCAATACCTTGACTTTGTTGTCCTTAAACCATTTTACCACAACTTTTGAAGTATGCTTGGGGTCATTGTCCATTTGGAAGACCCATTTGCGACCAAGCTTTAACTTCCTGACTGATGTCTTGAGATGTCGCTTCAATATATTCACATCATTTTCCTTCCTCATGATGCCATCTATTTTGTGAAGTGCACCAGTCCCTCCCGCAGCAAAGCAACCCCACAGCATGATGCTGCCACCCCCGTGCTTCAAGGTTGGGATGGTGTTCTTCGGCTTACAAGCCTACCCCTTTTTCCTCCAAACATAACGATGGTCATTATGGCCAAACAGTTCTATTTTTGTTTCATCAAACCAGAGGACATTTCTCCAAAAAGTACGATATTTGTCCCCATGTGCAGTTGCAAACCGTAGTCTGTCTTTTTTATGGAGGTTTTGGAGCAGTGGCTTCTTCCTTGCTGAGCGGCCTTTCAGGTTATGTCGATATAGGACTCGTTTTACTGTGGATATAGATAATTTTGTACCTGTTTCCTCCAGCATCTTCACAAGGTCCTTTGCTGTTGTTCTGGGATTGATTTACACTTTTCGCACCAAAGTACGTTCATCTCTAGGAGACAGAACGCGTCTCCTTCCTGAGCGGTATGATGGCTGCGTGGTCCCATGGTGTTTATACTTGCGTACTATTGTTTGTACAGATGAACGTGGTACCTTCAGGCATTTGGAAATTGCTCCCAAGGATGAACCAGACTTGTGGAGGTTTAAAAAAAAAATCTGAGGTCTTGGCTGATTTCTTTTGATTTTCCCATGATGTCAAGCAAAGAGGCACTGAGTTTGAAGGTAGGCTTTGAAATACATCCACAGGTACACCTCCAATTGACTCAAATGATGTCAATTAGCCTATCAGAAGCTTCTAAAGCCATGACATCATTTTCTGGAATTTTCCAAGCTGTTTAAAAGCATAGTCAACTTAGTGTATGTAAACTTCTGACCCACTGGAATTGTGATACAGTGAATTATAAGTGAAATAATCTGTCTGTAAACAATTGTTGGAAAAATTCCTTGTGTCATGCACAAAGTAGATGTCCTAACCGACTTGCCAAAACTATAGTTTGTTAACAAGACATTTGTGGAGTGGTTGAAAAACTAGTTTTAATGACTCCAACCTAAGTGTATGTAAACTTTCGACTTCAACTGTATGTGGAAAATACATTGGATTTTCAAAATGTCATCCACTGGATAGCTGTAGATAGGGGGTGTTTTGAGGGTGAAATTTCAAACACAGTATTATGTCATCATGGTAACCAGTTTTCAACATAGACAAACCTTGTATAAAATATGTTGAATCCGACCTTTGAAACAACGTCATATCTTCCACTATCCCAAAAAAATTACAATAGGCTGGGCAGCACCTCCTACTGGAGTGTTGATCTACAGTATGTACAGCTATCCATTTGGCCTCCCATCCAGTGTTTTAACCAAGCCCAGCCCAGCCCTGCTTAGCTTTGATATTTGTCACTGACTACTACCAATGTGTTTCAATTCAACCCAGGGTTCAACTAAAAATACATATACAGTACCAGTCAAAAGTTTAGACACACCTACTCATTCAAAGGTTTTTCTTTATTTTTTACTATTTTCTACATTCTAGAAAAATAGTGAAGACATCAAAACTATGAAATAACACATATGGAATCATGTAGTAAACAAAAAAGAGTCAAACAAATCAAAATATTTTTTCGATTTCAGATTCTTCAAAGTAGCCACCCTTTGTCTTGATGACAGCTTTGCACACTCTTGGCATTCTCTCAACCAGCTTCACCTGGAATGCTTTTCCAACAGTATTGAAGGAGTTCCCACATATGCTGAGCACTTGTTGGCTGCTTTTCCTTAACTCTGCAGTCCAACTCATCCCAAACCATCTCAATTGGGTTGAGGTCGGGTGATTGTTGAGGCCAGGTCATCTGATGCAGCACTCCATCACTCTGCTTCTTGGACAAATAGCCCTTACACAGCCTGGAGGTGTGTTGAGTCATTGTCCTGTTGAAAAACAAATGATATTCCCACTAAGGGCAAACCAGATGGGATGGCGTGTCGCTGTAGAATGCTGTGGTAGCCATGCTGGTTAAGTGTGCCTTGAATTCTTAAAACATCACTGACAGTGTCACCAGTAAAGCATCCCCACACCATCACACCTCCTCCTCCATGCTTCACGGTGGGAATCACACAAGCGAAGATCACCTGTTCACCTACTCTGCATCTCACAAAGACACAGCGGTTGGAACCGAAAATCTCAAATTTGGACTCATCAGACCAAAGGACAGATTACCACCAGTCTAATGTCCATTGCTCCTGTTTCTTGGCCATAGCAAGTCTCTTCTTATTATTGGTGTCCTTTAGTAGTGGTTTCTTTGCAGCAATTCGACTATGAAGGCCTGATTCACGCAGTCTCCTCTGAACAGTTGATGTTGAGATGTGTCTGTTACTTGAACTCTGTGAAGCATTTATTTGGGCTGCAATTTCTGAGGCTGGTAACTCTAATGAACTTATCCTCTGCAGCAGAGGTAAATCTGGGTCTTCCTTTCCTGTGGTGGTCCTCATGAGAGCCAGTTTCATCATAGCGCTTGATGGTTTTTGTGACTGCACTTGAAGATACTTTCAAAGTTCTTGAAGTTTTCCGGATTGACTGACCTTCATGTCTTAAAGTAATGATGGACTGTCATTTCTCTTTGCTTATTTGAGCTTTTCTTGCCATAATATGGACTTGGTCTTTTACCAAATAGGGCTATCTTCTGTATACCAACCCTACCTTGTCAACAACACAACTGATTGGCTCAAACACATTAAGAAGGAAAGAAATTCTACAACAATTTTTTGTTGTTATTTTTGTTTTTGTTTTTTGTTAGCTTTTTTTTGGGGGGGGGGGGGTTGATCAGCTTTAATATCGCAGCTAGATTGTAACTTCCATCAATGTAATTGTCTGCATCACTTCCAATCCCCCATATGTTGTCTTTTCTCGTAAATATATATACAAATATATATACACTACCGTTCAAAACTTTGGGGTCACTTAGAAATGTCCTTGTTTTCGAAAGAAAAGCAATCTTTTTGTCCATTAAAATAACATGAAATTAATCCGAAATACAGTGTAGACATTGTTAATGTTGTAAATGGCTATTGTAGCTGGAAACGGCTGACCTTTAATGGAATATCTACATAGGCGTCCAGAGGCCCATTATCAGCAACCATCAGTCCTGTGTTCCAATGGCACATTGTGTTTGCTAATCCAAGTTTATCATTTTAAAAGGCTAATTGATCATTAGAAAACCCTTTTGCAATTATGTTAGCACAGCTGAAAACTGTTGTGCTGATTAAAGAAGCAATAAAACTGGCCTTCTTGAGGCTAGTTGAGTATCTGGAGCATCAGCAATTGTGGGTTCAATTATAGGCTCACAATGTCCAGAAACAAATAACTTTCTTCTGAAACTCGTCAGTCTATTCTTGTTCTGAGAAATGAAGGCTATTCCATGCGAGAAATTGCCAAGAAACTGAAGATCTCGTACAACGCTGTGTACTACTCCCTTCACAGAACAGCGCAAACTGGCTCTAACCAGAATAGAAAGAGGAGTGGGAGGCCCCGGTGCACAACTGAGCAAGAGGACAAATACATTAGAGTGTCTAGTTTGACAAGCAGTCGCCTCACAGGTCCACAACTGTCAGTTTCATTAAATAGTACCCGCAAAACACCAGTCTCAACGTCAACAGTGAAGAGGCGACTCCGGGATGCTGACCTAGACAGAGTTGCAAAGAAAAGCCTGGCGGTAGAGGGCAGGTATACAAGATGGCGTATTGAATACACAGTGGTATAAATCACCTCAAGATAAAAACATAATATTCAATATATATATATATATATATATATATATATATATACAGTGGGGAGAACAAGTATTTGATACACTGCCAATTTTGCAGGTTTTCCTACTTACAAAGCATGTAGAGGTCTGTAATTTTTATCATAGGTACACTTCAACTGTGAGAGACGGAATCTAAAACAAAAATCCAGAAAATCACATTGTATGATTTTTAAGTAATTCATTTGCATTTTATTGCATGACATAAGTATTTGATACATCAGAAAAGCAGAACTTAATATTTGGTACAGAAACCTTTGTTTGCAATTACAGAGATCATACGTTTCCTGTAGGTCTTGACCAGGTTTGCACACACTGCAGCAGGGATTTTGGCCCACTCCTCCATACAGACCTTCTCCAGATCCTTCAGGTTTCGGGGCTGTCGCTGGGCAATACAGACTTTCAGCTCCCTCCAAAGATTTTCTATTGGGTTTAGGTCTGGAGACTGGCTAGGCCACTCCAGGACCTTGAGATGCTTCTTACGGAGCCACTCCTTAGTTGCCCTGGCTGTGTGTTTCGGGTCGTTGTCATGCTGGAAGACCCAGCCACGACCCATCTTCAATGCTCTTACTGAGGGAAGGAGGTTGTTGGCCAAGATCTCGCGATACATGGCCCCATCCATCCTCCCCTCAATACGGTGCAGTCGTCCTGTCCCCTTTGCAGAAAAGCATCCCCAAAGAATGATGTTTCCACCTCCATGCTTCACGGTTGGGATGGTGTTCTTGGGGTTGTACTCATCCTTCTTCTTCTTCCAAACACGTCGAGTGGAGTTTAGACCAAAAAGCTCTATTTTTGTCTCATCAGACCACATGACCTTCTCCCATTCCTCCTCTGGATCATCCAGATGGTCATTGGCAAACTTCAGACGGGCCTGGACATGCGCTGGCTTGAGCAGAGGGACCTTGCGTGCGCTGCAGGATTTTAATCCATGACGGCGTAGTGTGTTACTAATGGTTTTCTTTGAGACTGTGGTCCCAGCTCTCTTCAGGTCATTGACCAGGTCCTGCTGTGTAGTTCTGGGCTGATCCCTCACCTTCCTCATGATCATTGATGCCCCACGAGGTGAGATCTTGCATGGAGCCCCAGACCGAGGGTGATTGACCGTCATCTTGAACTTCTTCCATTTTCTAATAATTGCACCAACAGTTGTTGCCTTCTCACCAAGCTGCTTGCCTATTGTCCTGTAGCCCATCCCAGCCTTGTGCAGGTCTACAATTTTATCCCTGATGTCCTTACACAGCTCTCTGGTCTTGGCATTGTGGAGAGGTTGGAGTCTGTTTGATTGAGTGTGTGGACAGGTGTCTTTTATACAGGTAACGAGTTCAAACAGGTGCAGTTAATACAGGTAATGAGTGGAGAACAGGAGGGCTTCTTAAAGAAAAACTAACAGGTCTGTGAGAGCCGGAATTCTTACTGGTTGGTAGGTGATCAAATACTTATGTCATGCAATAAAATGCAAATTAATTACTTAAAATCATACAATGTGATTTTCTGGATTTTTGTTTTAGATTCCGTCTCTCACAGTTGAAGTGTACCTATGATAAAAATTACAGACCTCTACATGCTTTGTAAGTAGGAAAACCTGCAAAATAGGCAGTGTATCAAATACTTGTTCTCCCCACTGTATATATATATATATATATTGAGGTGAGAGCATTGGAAATGCTTTTGGCAGTTAACCTGCTTCTGTGTGGGTGGCACTGTGTGCTGTTTTCGATGGATGGGTCCTGGCCTCTCGGGGCCCTAGGGATCCGGAGGGATGGGGGTGGTATGCCGATGACTGGGGGGCTTTAGCTGGGGAATTAGTGGAGAACAATTTGAGGGTTACTTAGTAGCAATGCAAATATCATGGTACAGCTATACGGACACTCAATCACTATGGTATTTTTTATTGGTATATTTACAAACATATATAATTATAAAAATATTTGAAACTTGTATCTCATTATGGTATATGGTGAAATATGTATAGCCAGTTATAATTGTAATGGCTTAGCAGATAATAACAAAAGAAGAACAATATTTACATGGCTCAAAGAGAAGGAATATAATATATATTGTTTACAGGAAACTCATTCAACAATTCTAGATGAAGTTGCGTGGAGAAAGGAATGGGGGGGCTGAAATAAATCATTCTCTCTACTATTATTCTGACACTTCACATTCTTAAAATAAAGTGGTGATCCTAACTGACCTAAGACAGGGAATTTGTACTAGGATTAAATGTCAGGAATTGTGAAAAACAGAGTTTAAATGTATTTGGTTTATGTAAACTTCCGACTTCAACTGTAGGTATTCAACCTCCTAAGTGGAACAGGTTGAGAGCTTCAAGTTCCTTGGTGTCCACATCACCAACAAACTATCATGGTCCAAACACACCAAGACAGTCGTGAAGAGGGCACGACAAAGCCTATTCCCCCTCAGGAGACTGAAAAGATTCGGCATGGGTCCTCAGATCCTCAAAAAATTATACAGCTGCACCATCGAGAGCATCCTGACTGGTTGCATCACCGCCTGGTATGGCAACTGCTTGGCCTCCGACCGCAAGGCACTACAGAGGGTAGTGCGTACGGCCCAGTACATCACTGGGGCCAAGCTTCCTGCCATCCAGGACCTCTATACCAGGCGGTGTCAGAGGAAGGCCCTCAAAATTGTCAAAGACTCCAGCCACCCTAGTCATAGACTGTTCTCTCTGCTACCGCACGGCAAGCGATACCGGAGTGCCAAGTCTTGGTCCAAAAGACTTCTCAACAGCTTCTACCCCCAAGCCATAAGACTCCTGAACAGCTAATCATGGCTACCCGGACTATTTGCACTGCCCCCCCACCCCATCTTTTTATGCTGCTGCTACTCTGTTAATTATTTATGCATAGTCACTTTAACTCTACCCACATGTACATATTACTTCAACTACCTCAACTAGCCGGTGCCCCCGCACATTGACTCTGCACCGGTACCCCCCTGTATATATAGCCTCCCTACTGTTATTTTATTTTACTTCTGCTCTTTTTTTCTCAACACTTTTTTGTTGTTGTTTTATTTTACTTTTTTATAAAAAATAAATGCACTGTTGGTTAAGGGCTGTAAGTAAGCATTTCACTGTAATGTCTGCACCTTTTGTATTCGGCGCATGTGGTCAATAAAATTTGATTTGATTTGATTTGAATACATGTTAGAATCACCTTTCGCAGCGATTACAGCTGTGAGTCTTTCTGGGTAAGTCTCAAAGAGCTTTCCACACCTGGATTGTGCAACATTTACCCGTTATTATTTTCGAAATTCTTCAAGCTCTGTCAAGTTGGTTGTTGATCATTGCTACACAGACATTTCCAAGTCTTGCCATAGATTTTCAAGCCGATTTAAGCCAAAACTGTAACTCGGCCACTGTCTTCTTGGTAAGCAACTCCAGTGTAGATTTGGCCTTGTGTTTTAGTTCATTGTCCTGCTGAAAGGTGAATTAATCTCCCAGTGTCTGGTCGAAAGCAGACTGAACCAGGTTTTCCTCTAGGATTTTGCCTGTGCTTAGCTCTATTCTGTTTCTTTTTTATCCTGAAAAACTCCCCAGTCCTTAATGATTACAAGCATACCCATAACAGCCACCACTATGCTTAGAGAGTGCTACTCAGTAATGTGTTGTATTGGATTTGCCCCAAACATAACACTTTGTATTCAGGATAAAAAGTTAATGGTTTTGCCACATTTCTTGCTGTATAACTTTAGTGCCTTGTTGCAAACAGGATGCATGTTTATTCTGTACAAGCTTCCTTCTTTTCACTCTGTCAATTAGGTTAGTATTGTGGAGTAACTACAATGTTGCTGATCCATCCTCATTTTTCTTGTATCACAGCCATTAAACTCTGTAACTGTTTTTAAGTCACCATTGGCCTCATGGTGAAATCCCTGATCGGTTTCTGCATTTTTTGTAGTGACTGGGTGTATTGACACACCATCTAAAGTGTAATTAATAACTTCACCATGATCAAAGGGATATTCAATGTCTGCTCTTTTTTTTTACCCAGGTAGTCAATCAAAAATCATGCATAACACTATTATTGCACACAGAGTGAGTCCATGCAACTTATTATGTGACTTGTTAAGCACATTTTTAATCCTGAACATATTTAGGCTTGCCATAACAAAGGGGTTGAATACTTATTCACTCAAGACATTTAAGCTTTTCATTTTTTATTAATTTGTAAACATTTTGAAAAACATAATTCCACTTTGACATTATGGGGTATTGTTTGTAGGCCAGTGACCCAAAAAAACTCAATTTAATCAATTTTAAATTCAGGCTGTAACACAACACAATGTGGAAAAAGTCAAGGGGTGTGAATACTTTCTGAAGGCACTGTATGCTTGAATTCTCCTGTGAAATGTCCATTACATCTTGGTAATATTCATATTTACCCTTATGCAATGCATGGCATAAGTAGAACATGGTAAACATGAGGCATTTCTTATTAGAAAGAATCCTGTCTGTCAAGTGGTTGTTGTTAAAAAATATATATTTCACAAATATCAGTGTGATGGTGATGGGTCCACCATGAGCAGTGCATTTCTATCTCATTAATGATCTGGTTGAATACAGAGAAGGGAACATTGGAACACCAACAGATGACATCCAACATTGATGAACCAATCTGATTCACAATGTCATAGACAAGACATGATTAATATTGTCGCACAACCATGGAATCGATCATATGTTATTTGTCTTTGTTTATTGTATTTCTCAAAATAAATCACTTTGAGCTTTCCTATCTTGCCTGGGATCTTAAACTTATAGCTGATCTCATTGCATCATACGAACCATCACCTCAACAGTTCATGGTACAGTCAGCTACTGTATTGTGTTTAGCTGTGTTTAGTCCACTGTGTTTAGTCCACTTAATTGATTTAGCTTTGAACTTTCAGTTTCAGATTCTTCAATTACCTTCTAACTGGACATTGCAACCTGTACATTGCCCAAAGTGATGTTATTTACCTACCACATACCTCTGTTCACATATACAGTGGGGGAAAAAAGTATTTAGTCAGCCACCAATTGTGCAAGTTCTCCCACTTAAAAAGATGAGAGAGGCCTGTAATTTTCATCATAGGTACACGTCAACTATGACAGACAAATTGAGAAAAAAATGGATTTTTAATGAATTTATTTGCAAATTATGGTGGAAAATAAGTATTTGGTCACCTACAAACAAGCAAGATTTCTGGCTCTCACAGACCTGTAACTTCTTCTTTAAGAGGCTCCTCTGTCCTCCACTCGTTACCTGTATTAATGGCACCTGTTTGAACTTGTTATCAGTATAAAAGACACCTGTCCACAACCTCAAACAGTCACACTCCAACTCCACTATGGCCAAGACCAAAGAGCTGTCAACGGACACCAGAAACAAAATTGTAGACCTGCACCAGGCTGGGAAGACTGAATCTGCAATAGGTAAGCAGCTTGGTTTGAAGAAATCAACTGTGGGAGCAATTATTAGGAAATGGAAGACATACAAGACCACTGATAATCTCCCTCGATCTGGGGCTCCACGCAAGATCTCACCCCGTGGGGTCAGAATGATCACCAGAACGGTGAGCAAAAATCCCAGAACCACACGGGGGGACCTAGTGAATGACCTGCAGAGAGCTGGGACCAAAGTAACAAAGCCTATCATCAGTAACACACTACGCCGCCAGGGACTCAAATCCTGCAGTGCTAGACGTGTCCCCCTGCTTAAGCCAGTACATGTCCAGGCCCGTCTGAAGTTTGCTATAGTGCATTTGGATGATCCAGAAGAGGATTGGGAGAATGTCATATGGTCAGATGAAACCAAAATAGAACCTTTTGGTAAAAACTCAACTCGTCGTGTTTGGAGGACAAAGAATGCTGAGTTGCATCCAAAGAACACCATACCTACTGTGAAGCATGGGGGTGGAAACATCATGCTTTGGGGCTGTTTTTCTGCAAAGGGATCAGGACGACTGATCTGTGTAAAGGAAAGAATGAATGGGGCCATGTATCGTGAGATTTTGAGTGAAAACCTTCTTCCATCAGCAAGGGCATTGAAGATGAAACGTGGCTGGGTCTTTCAGCATGACAATGATCCCAAACACACCGCACGGGCAACGAAGGAGTGGCCTAGCCAGTCTCCAGATCTCAACCCCATAGAAAATCTTTGGAGGGAGTTGAAAGTCTGTGTTGCCCAGCGACAGCCCCAAAACATCACTACTCTAGAGGAGATCTGCATGGAGGAATGGGCCAAAATACCAGCAACAGTGTGTGAAAACCTTGTGAAGACTTACAGAAAATGTTTGACCTGTGTCATTTCCAACAAAGGGTATATAACAAAGTATTGAGAAACTTTTGTTATTGATCAAATACTTATTTTCCACCATAATTTGCAAATAAATTCATTAAATATCCTACAATGTGATTTTCTGGATTTTTTTCTCTCATTTTGTCTGTCATAGTTGACGTGTACCTATGATGAAAATTACAGGCCTCTCTCATCTTTTTAAGTGGGAGAACTTGCACAATTGGTGGCTGACTAAATACTTTTTTTCCCCACTGTATTTGATAAAGCAAGTTTGCCATAAAAATAAGACATTTTGTAGGAGATATTGAGAAAATGACATATTTTGTAGGAGATATTTAGGACAATATATTTTAGATACAAGGGTGTTAGACAGTGTGATGTTTAATGTTACAAATATTATGAAAATGTTTGTTTGTTTTATATTATTTTCTCTTTCATTATATCACATACTCTAACAAAACCATACAAAGGAAACAGAATGCAATTAATACATCTTGTCAAACACTAACACTATCTACCTTTTCTTTAGACGTCATACCTATCAGCCAGTGCTACACTCCCCATTTTCTCACTTCTCCACTGGTTTTGTTTTCATGCAGTACTCATGGATCGACTTTAGTGATCGTTATCACAGCATGGAATTGCAATGAGATACATTAGTGGAGCCTAAATACAAAGTAAATCTAAAACACTGTGTTAAATGCACTTATTATAGCTAGCTAATCTTACTTTACTATGTTGATGATTAGATTTGTTTGGGGTTAATTAAGCCATCTATAATAACCTTTGTGCACATGCAATCATTGGTATTTACAAATTACTATTGCATTTTAGCAATTAAGGGTGATTATTTGTTTCATTTGTATTTCTAATCAAATGTATTCTGTGCGGCAGGTTTTAATGGAATACCTTTCAACCATAATGTGTGAGTCATCCCTTTTACACACTTACTTTTGTATGGTGGCAGGTGTGAGTGAGTGAGTGAGTGTGAGAGAGAGAGAGAGAGAGAGAGAGAGAGAGAGAGAGAGAGAGAGAGAGAGAGAGAGAGAGAGAGAGAGAGAGAGACCGACAGACAGACACAGACAGAAAGAGAGAGAGAACATTACGTACGTATGTGTGTACTGCAGTGTGTGTGGTTTGATTTCTAATGCGTCTTTGATTCCACTCCCCATGACGTCTTCCTGAAGGAACAGACTGATTGACAAAGTTGTCTGATTGTCAGGAAGCTGGCTGATTATGGACGGTGTGAATGCTTTATCAAAAAAGATAAAAGCTGAGACCTGAGACAGCTGCCACACTGGAGAAGATCAGTACATCAGGATACTGGGCTCAACACTCACACACTAATGGTCAAAGGCTTTTAATCTTGTGTCATTTATGTCATCCTGTGAACCCCATTCATTGCTGCTCAAAGCTATCATTTGAGTTATCATTCCAGTAATCAAGAAAAGTATTTCTTACTTGTAGGCCTATCATTTCCTTGTGCTCCGGGGGGTTGCCTAGGGCAGGGTTTCCCAAACTCAGTCCTGGCCCCCCCCCCTCTTGGGTGCACGTTTTGGTTTTTGCCCTTGCGCTACACAGCTGATTCAAATATCCAACTCATCATCATACTTTCATTATTTAAATCAGGTGTTTAGTGCTATAGAGCGTGGGTAGCCTCCTACCTGATACCACCTGCTTACAAATGGGGGTAGGATGTTCCTAGTGCGGGCTTCCTGCCGCAGAGGGTATCAGTTGGTTTCAGCCCTTATAGAGTGAATGAGAAGAACAGGCATGGGTATAGTTCGTTCAAGTTTGGGCTGATTTCATCCTATTTATTTTAGAAAATATATTTCTATCTTGAGCACATGAATGTAGTTGTCAATGATTTGGCTATTTTATTGGAATACATCTCGCCTCCTGTGCCTAGCTGTCTTTTCCCTTGGCTGTGAGACACAATGCCCTCTTGAGTTGCCTATACCTCAATATTGCCTACCCTACCTATCTCGGGCACAGAATTTCTTCTGCTTGAATTCAGCTACCTCTGCAGTGACTGGTTTAGGCACTTGACTTTGCCATCAATCACAAGGCTGGTACCATTGGTGACGCTGGCTACCAGCCCAAAAGTTATCTTTGAGGGAAAAATAGGTAAACATGCTAAATCATTCCGGTTTAATTGTAAAAAATATACCACTATAAACCTTCACTGTCCTGGATCAAATAAGGGAAACAGATATGTGTATTTGACATGAACTGGCTTTCTTTATGTAGGTCTATTGTACATCATAAAGTACTTTCTGCACATACAGTGCATTCGGAAAGTTTTCAGTCCCCTTGACTTTTTCCACATTCTGTTACGTTACAGCCTTATTCTAAAATTGATTACATAATTTTTTTCCATCATCAATCTACCCACAATACGCCATAATGACAAAGTGAAAACAGGTTTTTATAAATTTTAGCAAATTTATTAAAAATAAAAAACAGAAATACCTTATTTACATAAGTAATCAGACCCTTTGCTATGAGACTCGAAATAGTGCTCAGGTGCATCCTGTTTCCATTGATCATCCTTGAGATGTTTCTACAACTTGATTGGAGTCCACCTGTGGTAAATTCAATTGCTTGTACAAAAGCTGAAGAACATACGCACATCCAGGTATTTTCCGCAGGTGCTGGAGTTGTAGGCAAATTCATGAAAAACAAAGTGAAACGCCGCACACTGCTGCTCATGCTCCCAGGTGATATTTATTTATAACAACGTTTCGACCCTTAGGTCTTCATCAGGCGTCCATATCCAAGGTGGGGGTGGAACGTCCTATATATAGGGGCAGTGCTCAGCAACATCACTTCCTGAAACAGGAGGTAAAATTTTTATAACATACACTACCAGTCAAGTTTGGACACACCTACTCATTCAAGGGTTTTTCATTATTTTTACTATTTTTTACATTGTATAATAACAGTGAAGACATCAAAACTATGAAATAACACATATGGAATCATGTAGTAACCAAAAAAGTGTTAAACAAATCAAAATATATTTTTATATTTGAGATTCTTCAGAGAGCCACCCTTTGCCTTGATGACCGCTTTGCACACTCTTGGCATTCTCTCAACCAGCATCATGAGGTAGTCACCTGGAATGCATTTCAATTTACAGGTGTACCTTCTTAAAAGTTAATTTGTGGAATTTCTTTCCTTCTTCATGCGTTTGAGCCAATCAGTTGTGTTGTGACAAGGCAGGAGGGTATACAGAAGATAGCCCTATTTGTTAAAAGACCAAGTCTATATTATGGCAAGAACAGCTCAAATAAGCAAAGAGAAACGACAGTCCATCATTACTTTAAGACATGAATGTTTCTTCAAGTGCAGTCATAAATTCCATCAAGCGCTATGATGAAACTGGCTCTCATGAGGACTGCCACAGGAATGGAAGACCCAGAGTTACCTCTGCTGCAGAGGATGAGTTCATTAGAGTTACCAGCCTCAGAAATTGCAGCCCAAATAAATGCTTCACAGAGTTCAAGTCACAGACACAACTCAACATCAACTGTTCAGAGGGTGTGAATCAGGCCTTCATGGTCGAATTGCTGCAAAAAAAACACTACTAAAGGACACCAATAAGAAGAAGAGACCTGCTTGGGCCTAGAAACACAAGTAATGGACATTAGACAGGTGGAAAATTTGAGATTTTTGGTTCCAACCGCCGTGTCTTTGTGAGATGCGGTGTGGGTGAAGAGATGATCTCCGCATGTGTATTTCCCACTATAAAGCATGGAGGAGGAGGTGTTATGGTGTTGGGGTGCTTTGCTGGTGACACTGTCTGTGATTTATTTAGTATTCAAGGCACACTTAACCAGCATGGCTACCACAGCATTCTGAAGCGATACGCCATCCCATCTGGTTTGGGCTTAGTGGGACTATCATTTGTTTTTCAACAGGACAATGACCCAACACACCTCCAGGCTGTGAAAGGGCTATTTGACCAAGAAGGAGAGTGGTGGAGTGCTGCATCAGATGACCTGGCCTCCACAATCTCCCGACCTCAACCCAATTGAGATGGTTGGGATGATTCGGAAGGCAGAGTGAAGGAAAAGCAGCCAACAAGTGCTCAGCATATGTGGGAACTCCTTCAAGACTGTTAGGAAAGCATTCCAGGTGAAGCTGGTTGAGAGAATGCCAAGAGTGTGCAAAGCTGTCATCAAGGCAAAGAGTGGTTCTTTGAAGAATCTCAAATATAAGATATATTTGTTTAACACTTTATTGGTTACTACATGATTCCATATGTGTTATTTCATAGTTTTGATGTCTTCACTATTATTCTACAATGTAGAAAATAGTAAAAAATTAAGAAAAACCCTTGAATGAGTAGGTGTGTCCAATCTTTTGACTGGTACTGTAGGTTCAAAATATGAACATTCAATGTATCAAAATATATGATCATGTACAAGGAATGTGATCAATATTTACAGTAATATACATACAATATTCATACAATGTTCAATTAGGATTTTTTTTTAAATAATGTGGACATATTGAAACTATAAAAACGGTTTCAAGTCGAACTCCTCGTTAAGGCCAAGAGGAGACAGTGTGTTGAGCCTGTGGATCCAGAAAGACTCCCTTTGAAGAAGTTTCCTCTCAATGTCCCCTCCCCTGCGTGACATCTTGACCATTTCTATTCCAAAGTATCTCAGAGAACTAATAGGATGTTCAGCTTGTACAAAATGAACAGCAACCAGATTTGTTTTCTCACCTGTCCGTATATTGTTGCGGTGCTCACAGAGACGTGTCTTAAGGATTCTGCGGGTTTTCCCCATGTAAGACAGACCACAAGGACATTTCAATATGTAAACAACATTGGTGGACATGCAGGTAATCAGGCCTTTGATCTTTGTCCTGTGCGGGAGTGGGTAAATGAGTTGCATTTGTACGTGAAGCTGCATCGAGCACATTGGCCACATTTGTAATTACCATCCGGAACCTTGTCCAAGAAAGTTTCCCTTTTCTCTGGTGGGTAATCAGATTTAACCACAATGTCTCTCACGTTTGGGGGTCTTTTAAAGACCATACGTGGGGTTATTTAAAAATGGGTTTCACTTGTGGGTCAGTATCAATAATGTACCAGTGCTTCCTGATAATGTCCTTAAATGCCTTCCCCAATGGTGAGTATTGGGTAAAGCATGAGGGGACATGTTCTGCTTTTTCTTTAACTTTTGGTTGAAGGCTTTCCAGCTGTGTTAGTCCTTCAAAACGATCATTGGCATATTTTACCCAATTGTCTTTGTACCCCCTTTCCTTAAACCTCTGTGTGAGGTCTGTTGTCTGTTTCTGATAAGAAGCATCAGAGCTGCATATTTTTCTGATGCAACTGAATTGACTTATAGGGAGACTTTTAATAAGTGGACAGTGTCTGTAGGTTTCCTATAGAGATCTGTAGAGAGGGAGATTTTGTCCTTAATAACAATCACATCAAGAAAACTGATTTGTGATAGGTCATAGTTAATGGTGAAATGAAGGTGTTCAATCATAGAGTTTAGATAAGCATGGAATTCCAAAAGTTATTCCTGGGTCCCTGTATAGAACACGAAAATGTCATCCAAATATCTCAGAATTAGGAGAATATCGGAGAGAAAAGGGTTAAGGTCTGGAATCAGCACCACCTGTTTTTCAAACATTCCTAGATATAGGTTAGCATAATTAGGAGCCATAGTGCTCCCCATTGCGGGTTTCACAACATGGTCTACAAAGGTAGAGATATTCTCTGTCAGAGATCCGTTACCACTCACAATGGGCCTGCCTGGTATAGCTGGTGTCATGCTCTTGCGAATTTTGGGGAGAGCGTATATGACAGATGTGGTTGGGCAGTCAACTTTCATATACTCATATTCTGTCTTCGTAATTTCCCCTTCATTCAAAAATGTTGACAATTTATCATGGATCAGAGACTTGAATTGATTAGTAGGGTCATTATGGAGTCTTTTGTAAAATTCATCATCACTAAGTTGTCTCAGAATTTCCTCTTCATAGTCTGCTGCATTTAGTATCACTATACAGTGGGGGGGGAAAGTATTTAGTCACCCACTTAAAAAGATGAGAGAGGCCTGTAATTTTCATCATAGGTACACGTCAACTATGACAGACAAATTGAGATTTTTTTTCTCCAGAAAATCACATTGTAGGATTTTTAATGAATTTATTTGCAAATTATGGTGGAAAATAAGTATTTGGTCACCTACAAACAAGCAAGATTTCTGGCTCTCACAGACCTGTAACTTCTTATTTAAGAGGCTCCTCTGTCCTCCATCCTCCACCTGTATTAATGGCACCTGTTTGAACTTGTTATCAGTATAAAAGACACCTGTCCACAACCTCAAACAGTCACACTCCAAACTCCACTATGGCCAAGACCAAAGAGCTGTCAAAGGACACCAGAAACAAAATTGTAGACCTGCACCAGGCTGGGAAGACTGAATCTGCAATAGGTAAGCAGCTTGGTTTGAAGAAATCAACTGTGGGAGCAATTATTAGGAAATGGAAGACATACAAGACCACTGATAATGTCCCTCGATCTGGGGCTCCACGCAAGATCTCACCCCGTGGGGTTAAAATGATCACCAGAACGGTGAGCAAAAATCCCAGAACCACACGGGGGGACCTAGTGAATGACCTGCAGAGAGCTGGGACCAAAGTAACAAAGCCTACCATCAGTAACACACTACGCCGCCAGGGACTCAAATCCTGCAGTGCCAGACGTGTCCCCCTGCTTAAGCCAGTACATGTCCAGGCCCATCTGAAGTTTGCTAGAGTGCATTTGGATGATCCAGAAGAGGATTGGGAGAATGTCATATGGTCAGATGAAACCAAAATAGAACCTTTTGGTAAAAACTCAACTCGTCGTGTTTGGAGGACAAAGAATGCTGAGTTGCATCCAAAGAACACCATACCTACTGTGAAGCATGGGGGTGGAAACATCATGCTTTGGGGCTGTTTTTCTACAAAGGGACCAGGACGACTGATCCGTGTAAAGGAAAGAATGAATGGGGCCATGTATCGTGAGATTTTGAGTGAAAACCTCCTTCCATCAGCAAGGGCATTGAAGATGAAACGTGGCTGGGTCTTTCAGCATGACAATGATCCCAAACACACCGCCCGGGCAACGAAGGAGTGGCTTCGTAAGAAGCATTTCAAGGTCCTGGAGTGGCCTAGCCAGTCTCCAGATCTCAACCCCATAGAAAATCTTTGGAGGGAGTTGAAAGTCCGTGTTGCCCAGCGACAGCCCCAAAACATCACTGCTCTAGAGGAGATCTGCATGGAGGAATGGGCCAAAATACCAGCAACAGTGTGTGAAAACCTTGTGAAGACTTACAGAAAACATTTGACCTGTGTCATTGCCAACAAAGGGTATATAACAAAGTATTGAGAAACTTTTGTTATTGACCAAATACTTATTTTCCACCATAATTTGCAATATGTTTCAAGAGAGGGATTTCTTTTAGGTGGTAAAAATGTATTTTCCCTTGTCATGTCCTCAGGGCGAGAGTGAAGTTCATTGTCATTCAGGTTATCAATGGGAAAAATATTAGCACCATTACCTCTCTGGTTACTAATATATTTCAATAGATTAACATTGGCAGGTGTATGGGGAGCAACCCCATTACCAAAAAACTCAGTCAATCTCAAACTGTGGAAAAACTTTCGAAAGTCTATATCTGAATCAAAGTCATTGGCCTGTGATGATGGGACAAATGATAGTCCCTTACCTAGGGCAGATGAACATGTGTCAGATATAGACCTGTTGGACAAGTTGTGTTTTTCTCTGTGTATGTGGCGGGGACATCGGGTGTTGCCGTCTTCCTATGTAATCCTCTCCTGCATTTATTGTGGGGAAGCAGGGTGGGCGTTGGTCGTGATGACGGCCTATTCGATGACGTCGTCCATCGGGATTCCCCAAAAAATAACACGCTCCGGCTCTGGATTGGTCACTGGAGTCAGATGTGAGAGAGTTGGTTGATCGCCACATTAGTGGCCCTCTAGGATTCAATTGATTGGACATGATTTGGAAAGGCACACACCTGTCTATATAAGGTCCCACAGCTGACAGTGCATGTCAGAGCAAAAACCAAGCCATGAGGTCGAAGGAATTGTCCGTAGAGCTCCGAGACAGGATTGTGTTGAGGCACAGGTCTGGGGAAGGGTGCCAAAAAATGTCTGCAGCATTGAAGTTCCCCAAGAACACAGTGGCCTCCTTCATTCTTAAATGGAAGAAGTTTGGAACCACCAAGACTCTTCCTAGAGCTGGCCACCCGGCCAAACTGAGCAATCGGGGGAGAAGGGCCTTGGTCAGGGAGGTGACCAAGAACCCGATAGTCACTCTGACAGAGCTCCAGAGTTCCTCTGTGGAGATGTGAGAACCTTCCAGAAGGACAACCATCTCTGCAGCACTCCACCAATCAGGCCTTTATGGTAGAGTGGCCAGACGGAAGCCACTCCTCAGTAAAAGGTACATGACAGCCCGCTTGGAGTTAGCCAAAAGGCACCTAAAGGACTCTCAGACCATGAGAAACAAGGTTCTCTGGTCTGATGAAACCAAGATTGAACTCTTTGGCCTGAATGCAAAGTGTCACGTCTGGAGGAAACCTGGCAACATCCCTACGGTGAAGCATGGTGGTGGCAACATCATGCTGTGGGGATATTTTTCAGCGGGAGGGCCTGGGAGACTAGCCAGAATCGAGGTAAAGATGAACAGAGTAAAGTACAGAGAGATCCATGATGAAAACCTGCTCCAAAGCCCTCAGGACCTCAGACTGGGGTGGAGGTTCACCTTCCAACAGGACAATGACCCTAAGTACACAGCCAAGACAATGCAGGAGTGGCTCCATGACAAGTCTCTGAATGTCCTTGAGTGGCCCAGCCAGAGCCCGGACTTGAACCCGATCTAACATCTCTGGAGAGACCTGAAAATAACTGTGCAGCGACACCCCCCATCCAACCTGAGAGCTTGAGAGGATCTGCAGAGAAGAATGGGAGAAACTCCCCAAACACAGGTGTGCCAAGCTTGTAGCGTCATACCCAAGAAGATTCAAGGCTGTAATTGCTGCCAAAGGTGCTTCAACAAAGTACTGAGTAAAGGGTCTGAATACTTATGTAAATGTGTTTTGTACAGTTTTTTATTATAAATACATTTGCAAGAAAAATGTAAAACCTGTTTTTGCTTTGTCATTATGGGGTATTGTGTGTAGATTGATTAGGGGGGAAAAACAATTGTATAAATTTTAGAATAAGGCTGTAACGTAACAAAATGTGGAAAAAGTAAAGGGGTCTGAATACTTTCTGAATGCACTGAAGGCCTAGTTTTAGCTCCAAAAATAAATAATTCCCATTTCATAATTGATATATTAATAAATTGCATATCTGAAATAAATATGTTTATTTCCCACCCTGTATTAGCATTTTAATGCTGATATTATTTCATAAATCAGATGTGTAAAACACAGACTTACAATACAGTCACAATACCTACAATAATATGATTTCAAACACTGAAAGTATAAATGTTGGGCATAGGCTATATACATATTTTATTTTTTACATACGTTGATTTTACTGTGTATATATCATGTAACCAGCTCAATGCTTGGATGTTCAAAATCATGCTGTGAGATTTAGAACATTTCTGAATCATCATTAGCCTTATCTCCATGTTCAAATATACATGTGCAACAAGGTTTCTTAACATTGTCAGTAGGCCTATTTATGTCTTTGTACACAGCTCCCAGTCTATATTCATTTTCAGTGTCAAAAAACAAACATAGATGTGCTAACATTTTGTACTGTATATCATGTACAAAAATAATTTTCTTTTTTCCCCCCTATGATATAGATGATATTAGAATTACCTGAATATGTAACATGCTCTTTATATCTATACATCAAGCTCTTTCAGCCAGAGAGAGCGCTGTGCAGCTTTTTCATCTGGATTCGGAAAGGCTCTTAAAACTGATGTACAAGGAGCTGACCACAGTGGCTTCCTCTTGTATGGAGTCCTTCATGTCCGACTGGCTAACACACATCAACGCCGTGAGTCTCTTGGGGAGCTTCCCACTGAAGAGCAGGTAGATGCAGGGGTTTGCACAGCTGTTCAGACTCGCCAGGAGCATCAGGATAGAGAAAGTTGCAGCTGAAATCAATTTTAAAACACAGAATATGATTATCAAGCAGCAGCATCCTGATTCCATGTAATTCTATACATTTTAGGGTAGGCCTACACTAATAGAAGATAAATAAATTAAACATACATTGTAAAGTTTTAATTCAGGCTTTAAAACATTTGACAATATGATTGAATTTTAGTTGAAGAGCACTTACTCTCAGTGGGTGCTTGGACATCCCAGACAGACCACAGCTGGACAGTGAAGAAAGGAGTCCAACAGATAACATAGACAAGAACAATAACCACAGTCATCTTCACGGTCTTAATCCTGGCTTTGGACATCCCAGCAACGCTACTGGCCCTGGAGGGCAGAGGTTTGGTGACAATTCCCGATACTTGATGAGTTTTCATGTGAAAGTTGATTTGAACAGCTCGGCAAATACGCACCTGGCAAACGATAACAGTTAAGATTGGTAACACAAATATCACCAGAGTGGTCCAGGTCACGTAAGCTTTTAGTCCCCAGGGTTTGATAAAGTCAGCCCAGCAGTCATAGACACCAGGCGCGATTTGAACTCGGGAGAAGATGAACACTTGAGGGAGACTGCCGATGAGGGACACGGACCATGCAACGCACACAGGCACGTTCCAGCGGGCTCTGCGCCTTTGGAAAGTCACCATTGGGTTACAGATTGCTTGGTAGCGATCAATGGTCATCACTACAATCATGTAAGTGGAGGCGAACATGCCAACGACCTGCAGGTATTTCACCAGGCGGCAGATAATGTCAGGACCGATGAATCTGTCCGTTATATCCCACATCAGCTGCGGACAAACTTGGAAAAAGGTGACCACCAGGTCTGCCAGGCAAAGGTGAAAAACAAAGACGCGCATCCTCGACAGCTGCTTCCGACGCTTCCACAGCACCAATAGCAGTACAACGTTTAAAATTGCGGCACTGAAAAATATGACGCTCAAAAGGGCTATTTCAACTCGAGCCAAGCGCTCATCCCGGAGCAGATCCTCTGCCAATTCCGTTTCCAAACTTATATTACTATTATTTGGAGTAAAGAAAGTCATAATTTCCCAACAAAATGTCACAGTTAAGATAAAAACTAAAATAATTCGGCACCTAAGCTAATGTTCACGAATAGTTCAAATACAGCCTATCAACTGCACAGCAAATCACAATAACCTAAATCTGCCTTGGAAAATGTATGCAACTGAAATACACATTTCCTTATGAAAATGTACACAATCATTAGCAGACTAAAGACATTTCCTGTTCTCCAGCAATTGTTTAAAGGATAGACCTAGAAAGCGTCTTGACACGCGAAAACTTTGGAGATGGATGGCACCAAGTGCGCGCAACGATGTGAATGGAGGAGCGTCTGCGGGAGCAAATTATTTATATCTTGGATGCGCAGCAGGAGGGAGGGGCTATCCTTCTGCACCTTTACAATAACAACAAATTCTATACATTTTAGAAATAAAATATACATCTGGAAAGATTACACCGGTACTCAGGATTCACTGCAAAAGGCAGAAAGTGGCATGCAATAGTACAACAAATTTATGATAAGACTCACAGGCATCACAAAGTAAGCAGCCCAACAACAACAAAAAAGAGAACAAATATGAATATCAAAATTAAGAAGAATACATTTAGTATTTTGTTCCAAGTCAACCTTGGGCTTTATTATTTGTGTCACTTAGGTACATCCTTTCAAAGTTAGGGTATAGTTTGTAACTTTTTACACACCACCTGCTTTATCCATGAACACTTCATTAAATAGACTAAATATTTAATAAGAGAAAACACATGGAGAACCCACAAGCTGATTTCACCCTGGGCGGCAAGTAGCTTAGTGGTTAAGAGCGTAGTGCCAGTAACCGAAAGGTCGCTAGCATCTGCTAAATGACTAAAATGTAAGCCATTTGATGAGTTGTCAAAACAAAATTCCTGAAGTCATGTTTTTTTTCTCCCCATGAAATAAACAGATTTATTCTGTTCACTACATTGGTCAAAGACCGCCTTTCTGAGGTATGATTAGAAAACATTCCACATTGCTCATTAGCCTTTCATTGCTTGATCTCTCCAAGCACCATTGAGAATTGGCAAAATATTAAGTTTTCCAATTAATCGTATTGACTGAATCCCAACTAAAATCACAACAGCAATCTCAAAGGCATTTCGGGGCAGGAACTGTACAAAATAATGGTTCTGATATCTATAATGCCACATAACTTTTTTCATAGGACAGCTGTGCAGCTGAGAGCATAATACCCAAACTCTTTAAGTGCTGCACTGGGCTAAATTAGTTAAACACAGTAAATATGATTCAGTCCTTGTGGGGTTTCTCTCTCATTCTCATATCCAACACTCAGTCTGGAAAAATCAACAGATAACACCTGCTACACACTGGAATTATGTCTTGTTGACATGACAAAGCAGCTCGTCTTTGTCCATCTGGTAACGGCTCCTTTTCCACACATCTCGTAGGTTCTGTAGGATAGTGCCAATCTCCTTGCCCGAGGTGATGCCCATCTTCCTCAAGTCGTGCCCACTCACAGGGAAGCGAGGAATGGACCATCTGCTCATCTCTGCCAATAACTTGTCCTCCCCCTGGTACTTGAGCAGTTCACATACTTTACTCTGAGCATCCACCTCCCGACTCTGCAAACAAGATACATAGAAATTATCTACCAGACCATATGCTTCTGTCAGGTTGGGCTTCATGGCACTCAGTTCCAAAAAGGACACCATTTTGACAGTCTTAATTTAAATACACTAAGTGTTATTCAAATCAACTCATTTTGTCTTGTGATGGCCGTGCTTACATCTATGATAAAGTCAGTGTAGGGCTTCAGGCTGTCTGGATCATCCTGGGACTTATGGAGGTCCCGTCTGTGTTTGACCAGGAACAGAGCCAGGTTCTTCTCCTCCCTGGAGACCTTCAGCCTCAGGTCCATCTTCTCCACCTCCTCAGAGCAGCGGAACAGGGCAGACAGAACAGTCATGGGCTTGGGAGAATGGTCCTTCACATGCTGCCAGACCCGCTTCATCTCCTCCACGTCGCCCTCTGCAGGTAAACCTGGGAATAAAAGTACAACTCTTACACAACTATAATTATGATACCATCTAAAAAGACCTATGCTCTAGCTGAGAACATTTCTAGTGGTCTGTCACCGGGACGCCCTAAATATAGTGCATTGAGGTATGCTTTATGTCATTGGTTGCATGGTTACTATAATTGGTTGTATGGTTACTATAATTGGTTACATGACTCCAACATGCATGACTCCCCATACCATTGTTCCTAGTGTTGGGTTCTATTTTTCTCATAATTGGATCTGTATGTGATGAATAACTTAGAAGGAATGCATTAATGATAAGCATAGGTTTGTACTATACTGATATAAATTGTTTCACATAACAGGCTGTGATTCATGTAAGGAACGTTAGGGGTAGGACAGATAAGACTTGTATTTCTTACAGATACGAACACTCTCTTTGTTGTCTGTGAAACCGTCCTTGAACGTAGGTACATAGAGTACAGATTGGGTGCTGACTCTACAGGTTATTATGATAGCAACTTATGCCTGGGAACGGTGGAGCGCCAAGGGGTGGAGCGCCAAGGGGTTGGGACTAACCCGTGCGCCAACGGATTGGCTGAGTAAAGTCTAAACCACACTCAGTCCTTTACTCTGATTGGCCAACAGAAGAGGTGGGAACTCTCTGTCAGAGTATTTGAGAAAGAATCTGTAAACAATGGTTTAGTTCTCTGAGTGCCCTGCGAGGTATTTCAGTGGACCCGTATATACGAACCTTCATACTTATCATACATACATTTTGCATATAATAAATTAAGATTGGATAGAAGATCTCTTGATTCTTATTCCAATACCAGATTTGAATTACGCAATTTCTAACACTAGCAAACAGGGCTTTCTCCCTCACCTATGAACTGAGCCAGGCCCAGCTCATACATGACCTTTAGAAGGTGGGCAGCATGGTTGCCCACCACCATCTTCTTCAGCTCAACCCAGATGCGCTCCCCTGATATGGCTGCCAGGCCACGGGCGTTCTCCCTGATCGCCTCCAAGGTAGCAGGGTCATGTTCCCCTGCCTTTACTGATACCCGACCATAAAACCTGGGGGCAGACCGGGAGATATACACAAGTAAGGACAAAAATAACATGCGGAAACCCTCATATACTAAAGTTTAATTTGTTAGCCAAATACAACAAACACCTGTCCCATTTACACCCCAGACAACACTGGATTACCTGAAGTATCGTAATATTCTCAAGTAGTCCTCCTGAATCCTTTGCTCAGCACTGCCAACAAACCGAACTTTTCGGTTCTTGAGGTCCTCATATCCTTGGAAGTAATCATATAGGGTCCCATCTAACCCTGTTCAGTCAGAAATCAAATAAGACATGTTTCCCCCCCCCCCCTTCTAATATCAAGTTTGGCATTCATTTCAGAAGGGGTGAAAATATACTATAAACACACCTAAAAACATGGAGTTGATGGTGAGGTCTCGGCGCTCTGCATCTTTCTGCCAGTCTGTTGTGAACTCTACCTCTGCATGCCGTCCATCCGTCTGAACATCTATGCGCAGTGTGGTCACTTCAAAGTTCTCATTGTGAAGCTAGAGATGAAGACAAATGTCATGTGTTTCAAAGCCACAAACACACAGGCCTACTGTACAGCAGAATTAATGCTACATTGACTTTTAACACTTCACCTCATCGTAATAAAAATTGGATTGTAGAAAGAAAAGTAGCGTAAGACAACATTTCAACATCACATCAGTCTCACATTCTGGATCTGGAATATTTGTGTACAGTCGTGGTCAAAAGTTTTGAGAATGACACAAGTATTGGTCTTCACAAAGTTCGCTGCTTCAGTGTTATGAGATATTTTTTGTCAGATGTAACTTTTGTATACTGAAGTATAATTACAAGCATTCCATAAGTGTCAAAGGCTTTTATTGACAATTACATTAAGTTTATGCAAAGAGTCAATATTTGCAGTGTTGACCCTTCTTTTTCAAGACATCTGCAATCCGCCCTGGCATGCTGTCAATTAACTTCTGGGCCACATCCTGACTGATGGCAGCCCATTCTTGCATACTCAATGCTTGGAGTTTGTCAGAATTTGTGGGTTTTTGTTTGTCCACCCGCCTCTTGAGGATCGACCACAAGTTCTCAATGGGATTAAGGTCTGGGGAATTTCCTGGCCATGGACCAAAAATGTCGATGTTTTGTTCCCCGAGCCACTTAGTTATCACTTTTGCCTTATGGCAAGGTGCTCCATCATGCTGGAAAATGCATTGGTCGTCACTAAACTGTTCTTGGATGGTTGGGAGAAGTTGCTCTCGGAGGATGTGTTGGTACCATTCTTTATTCATGGCTATGTTCTTAGGCAAAATTGTGAGTGAGCCCACTCCCTTGGCTGAGAAGAAACCCCACACATGAATGGTCTCAGGATGCTTTACTGTTGGCATGACACAGGACTGATTGTAGCGCTCACCTTTTCTTCTCCGGACAAGGTGTTTTCCAGATACCCCAAACAATCGGAAAGGGGATTCATCAGAGAAAATGACTTTACCCCAGTCCTCAGCAGTCCAATCCCTGTACCTTTTGCAGAATATCAGTCTGTCCCTGATGTTTTTCCAGGAGAGAAGTGGCTTCTTTGCTGCCCCTCTGGGCGTAGGTATAGGGCACCCCTCAGCAGGAAAAATAGAACGAGACAATCATTTGTGCCAGGTGTGATATCCCTCTTAAATAGCTCGGGCAAATGTTCCCATTGACCCCGTAAGGCCAGCAGGCTAGTCTTTGTTTTAAATGTTTTAAATGTTTTATTTCTTATTTCTTACTTTTATTGGTGCGTGACTGTTATTGAAAGTTGTATTGTCAATCTTGTTTTGTATTTAACGCCACTTTAAATGTGTACATGACACTGCAACAAAATTTCCCCATGGGGACAATAAAGTAAGTAAGTAAGTAAGCTTCTTTGCTGCCGTTCTTGACACCAGGACATCCTCCAAAAGTATTCGCCTCACTGTGCCCCGATCCCGCAGCTAAATCAACTTTAGGAGACGGTCCTGGCGCTTGCAGGACTTTCTTGGGCGCCCTGACGCCTTCTTCACAACAATTGAACCTCTCTCCTTGAAGTTCTTGATGATCCGATAAATGGTTGATTTAGGTGCAATCTTACTAGCAGCAATATCCTTGCCTGTGAAGCCCTTTTTGTGCAAAGCAATGATAACGGCACGTGTTTCCTTGCAGGTAACCATGGTTAACAGAGGAAGAACAATGATTTCAAGCATCACCCTCCTTTTAAAGCTTCCAGTCTGGAAGCTTCCAGTTATTCTAACTCAATCAGCATGACAGAGTGATCTCCAGCCTTGTCCTCGTCAACACTCTCACCTGTGTTAACGAGAGAATCACTGACATGATGGTACCACGTTCATCTGTACAAACAATAGTACGCAAGTATAAACACCATTTGACCACACAGCCGTCATACCGCTCAGGAAGGAGATGCATTCTGTCTCCTAGAGATGAACGTACTTTGGTGCGAAAAGTGCAAATCAATCCCAGAACAACAGCAAAGGACCTTGTGAGAATGCTAGAGGAAACAGGTACAAAAGTATCTATATCCACAGTAAAACGAGTCCTATATCGACATAACCTGAAAGGCCGCTCAGCAAGGAAGAAGCCACTACTCCAAAACCGTCATAAAAAAACCAGACTACGGTTTGCAACTGCACATGGGGACAAAGATCATACTTTCTGGAGAAATGTCCTCTGGTCTGATGAAACAAAATAAAACTGTTTGGCCATAATGACCATCGTTATGTAATGACCTAACTCAATCAGCATGACAGAGTGATCTCCAGCCTTGTCCTCGTCAACACTCTCACCTGTGTTAACGAGAGAATCACTGACATGATGGCAGCTGGTCCTTTTGTGGCAGGGCTGAAATGCAGTGGAAATGTTTTTTTGGGATTAATTTCATTTTCATGGCAAAGAGGGACTTTGCAATTCATCTGATCACTCTTCATAACATTCTGGAGTATATACAAATTGCCATCATCAAAACTGAGGCAGCAGACTTTGTGAAAATTAGTATTTGTGTCATTCTCAAAACTTTTGACCACGACTGTATAGCTGGTCAAACTGCACAGTAATCTTGTGTACTCTTACTCGAGCAGTGATGGTCCCATGCTTCTCTCCTTTATTGTTGATCATCCTGATCCCTGCAGTCTGGAACATCCTCTTCATCTCCTCTGGTGTTGCCGTGGTCGCAAAGTCCACATCCTCTGGCCGCTTCCCAGACAAGAGGTCCCTCACAGCACCCCCTGCTATCCTCAGCTCAAACTTGTGCTTCTCAAAGATCTCTATGGAGATATGCATGCATAAATGATAAGATAAGATGTCTAGTGTTGAAATGAATTGACCCCTGCATCACTCAATTCATTAATCATAATATAAGCAGACACACTGATTAATACATTCTGATCCAAACCTGGTTCTCAAGTCCCGGCCTCATGGTATCTGGATTGATGACAAGTTGTCTTTTGAAACACACATTCAAAACTTGACGAAGAAGCTGAGATCTATGATTGTTTTTTTTATATAGAAATAAATCCTGCCTCAGTTCTGAAAATAGAAGGAAGAAGGTCCAAACAATAATTCTACCTGTAATAGACTATGGTGACATTATGTACAGTGCCTTGCAAAAGTATTCATCCCCCTTGGCGTTTTTCCTATTTTGTTGCATTACAACCTGTAATTTAAATTGATTTTTATTTGGATTTCATGTATTGGACATACACAAAATAGCCAAATTGGTGAAGTGAAATGAAAAAAATAACTAGTTTCAAAAGATTCTAAAAAATAAATAAACAAAAAGTGGTGCGTGCATATGTATTCACCCCCTTTGCTATGAAGCCCCTAAATAAGATCTGGTGCAACCAATTACCTTCAGAAGTCACATAATTAGTTAAATAAAGTCCACCTGTGTGCAATCTAAGTGTCACATGATCTGTCACATGATCTCAGTATATATATACAGTGGGGGGAAAAAGTATTTAGTCAGCCACCAATTGTGCAAGTTCTCCCACTTAAAAAGATGAGAGAGGCCTGTAATTTTCATCATAGGTACACTTCAACTATGACAGACAAAATGAGGAAAGAAAATCCAGAAAATCACATTGCAGGATTTTTAATGAATTTATTTGCAAATTATGGTGGAAAATAAGTATTTGGTCAATAACAAAAGTTTCTCAATACTTTGTTATATACCCTTTGTTGGCAATGACACAGGTCAAACGTTTTCTGTAAGTCTTCACAAGGTTTTCACACACTGTTGCTGGTATTTTGGCCCATTCCTCCATGCAGATCTCCTCTAGAGCAGTGATGTTTTGGGGCTGTCGCTGGGCAACACGGACTTTCAACTCCCTCCAAAGATTTTCTATGGGGTTGAGATCTGGAGACTGGCTAGGCCACTCCAGGACCTTGAAATGCTTCTTACGAAGCCACTCCTTTGTTGCCCGGGCGGTGTGTTTGGGATCATTGTCATGCTGAAAGACCCAGCCACATTTCATCTTCAATGCCCTTGCTGATGGAAGGAGGTTTTCACTCAAAATCTCACGATACATGGCCCCATTCATTCTTTCCTTTACATGGATCAGTCGTCCTGGTCCCTTTGCAGAAAAACAGCCCCAAAGCATGATGTTTCCACCCCCATGCTTCACAGTAGGTATGGTGTTCTTTGGATGCAACTCAGCATTCTTTGTCCTCCAAACACGACGAGTTGAGTTTTTACCAAAAGGTTCTATTTTGGTTTCATCTGACCATATGACATTCTCCCAATCTTCTTCTGGATCATCCAAATGCACTCTAGCAAACTTCAGACGGGCCTGGACATGTACTGGCTTAAGCAGGGGGACACGTCTGGCACTGCAGGATTTGAGTCCCTGGCGGCGTAGTGTGTTACTGATGGTAGGCTTTGTTACTTTAGTCCCAGCTCTCTGCAGGTCATTCACTAGGTCCCCCCGTGTGGTTCTGGGATTTTTGCTCACCGTTCTTGTGATCATTTTGACCCCACGGGGTGAGATCTTGCGTGGAGCCCCAGATCGAGGGAGATTATCAGTGGTCTTGTATGTCTTCCATTTCCTAATAATTGGTCCCACAGTTGATTTCTTCAAACCAAGCTGCTTACCTATTGCAGATTCAGTCTTCCCAGCCTTGTGCAGGTCTACAATTTTGTTTCTGGTGTCCTTTGACAGCTCTTTGGTCTTGGCCATAGTGGAATTTGGAGTGTGACTGTTTGAGGTTGTGGACAGGTGTCTTTTATACTGATAACAAGTTCAAACAGGTGCCATTAATACAGGTAACAGGTGGAGGACAGAGGAGCCTCTTAAAGAAGTTACAGGTCTGTGAGAGCCAGAAATCTTGCTTGTTTGTAGGTGACCAAATACTTATTTTCCACCATAATTTGCAAATAAATTCATTAAAAATCCTACAATGTGATTTTCTGGATTGAGTGTTACTAATTAAAAATTACCATAGTGATTGAGTGTCCATATACCTGTACCATGATATTTGCATTGCTACTAAGTAACCCTCCAATTGTTCTCCACTATTCCACCCGCTAAATCCCTTCCCCATCCCAAGTTGGGTTGTCATCCCTGTGACCAGCAGACCACCCTCGTCCCCTCGGATCCCTAGGCCCGGACCCATCCTTCGAAAACAACACACAGTGCCACCCACAGAACAGAAGCAGATCAACCGCTAAAAGTCTTTACAATGCTCTCACCTCATTTTGCTTTATATATAGCTATTAAAAATATATATCTATTCAAATATCTTGCGTATCTTAATTTCCATCATTAACAATTAATATGCATAATAATGCTGGCAGTTCATGCAAAGGATTGTTACCTATAACCAGGATTGCCATTGCATTACATTTTTGTCCTATATTGTCCCTAACATCCTTACCCCCTTGCAACAGATGAGGGATACACACACACACACACTCTTACACACTCAACCCCTTTCCCCCACAATCAACCATAAGTTCAGATGCTCAACGGTTGTTACATTCCAGAGCCCAACTCAAGAAAGGACCTGATTTACGAGTGCATATACAGTTACAGCTGTTTGAGAAAGCATGCAAGATCGAGCAAAAAACTTGAGATTTGATTAACCAATGTCAAGGCCTAAGTGATGGAGAACAGATCCACCCCCTTCACCTGAAGCACACACACGCTGGTCCCCTGTTGTGACCATTTTCCCAAGCATCGCTTTGCAGTCAGACCTTTGATTATTTTGTGCCAACAGGGCCACAATAATATGCCCCCTCTCTGAATGTCAGAGTGTGACCCCCTCCCCATGGGTTACTGCAGCCAGTGCTGCCACTACCTGGGTGGGGGTACCCTACCGGAATCCCCACCGACTAGGTACAAGGTCGTCAAGGTTCTCATTAGCAGCTTTGAGAATTTCCTTGTATATTATGCTCTCCCATCAGGGGGCTCTGGCTTTGTAGGACCAACCCTGCCAGGCAGGCTCAGAATCTATCTTGAGGGGGCATTTTAAATTATTGATTGGAGACTGTTACAGAATGCGATTGCTTTTCTTAAATATGTTTAATGTTGTGTATTATGTGTTTTATTATAGTGTGTTTTGTAGGGCTGTTGTGTTTATTTATGTGTTGGGGTTTTTGTAAACGTATACAGGGCTCCCTTGTAAAATAGTTATCTCTCAATGTGACTCCCTGTTTAAATAAAGGTTAATAATAATAATAATAATAATAATACAAATCTCTAAGTAGAAATATGGGATATAGTTTGAACTTCCGAGGATCAACTTATTCTGAGCAGTTCTCATCTTCCACTTTCTGCTTGTGAGGTTACGTGCCACTGACTAGACTTTGATATGGCTAAATTGGTTGGTAGCAAAAATGTACCTGCTCTCACCTTCTATGCCATTCAGTCCATCACTGAATAAGGACTTGAACTCTGTAGTCTTCAGCTGCATGGTGAAGAGACTTCTGGCACTCCAAGTGAGACGAACTCTGGTAATCACCACAGGATTCAGGATTCTCCCCCACATCTAGATACTGTTGTTGAGAAGAGCAAGTCAATGTTAGCTATAGCTAGCTGTGGTTAGCTAGATAACGTTAACTATTGATGTGCAGTTACAGTGAATGAACTTGTGGTGGTTGCCAGACACATTCAGCTAGCTTAGAGACCAAACAACTACCGTAGTCTTTTCATTACAGTTATCACCTAGTACAGAAATTGGATTCCATGTTTCTCACATTCCATGTTCCAATAGCTATTGCTAGCTAGCTCATTTAGCTAACTGAAGCACGCATGCAAACATGTTGGCTCTTGTAAGCGATATATATATAAAGTGCATCTGGTAAAGTAGAATTGTATCACTATTAATCTCATAAGGACAGACCTGCAACAAAATATGAATTATTTCCCTTCTTTGGGGATATGTTGTTAGAAATATTATTCCCGTTCCATGCATGTTCTGAGACAGCAGGAAGTGTACTTACTTTCACCACAGGAGCTCGCTGACCGTGACCAATAAGAGTGTGTTCGTCATAAAAAGGGCGGGGTACAGAAGAAACAACGCGCGATTTCATTCGAATAATTTTTGAATTAACTGTTACTTTGTTGCAATTTATTTGACACTTGTGGACTCCATCACTTTGTTACTACAGTTGCGCGATGTCTAGCTGCGTAGAACATTTCCCTAAACTAACTACTAATGCCATAATTCCACTTGTCAGATCATTTTGACTGAGCTAGACAGAGATGAAAAGACTGTAAATATATGTATGGTTGATAACTCTTTTAAATTGATTCAATAGATTACTCTAAAATCAATTAAATGTTATCAGAGAGATTATAAAGCGCATTCTCAGCATGCTGGATAAATTACTCCGTAGCCTCTGTCCCTTCTCTGATCAGACCATTCATTGATCTATGGGTTCAGACCACAGACAGGGTGGTACTTCGAAAGCTATCGCGAGAAACGGAAGATGATTTCTTTAGTGACTGTTGAGTCTGATTTTCTGTTTGCTGTAGCCTACAACAAGCCTGGTCATTATATTTTACACTCTTCATACAGGAGCCAAATGGCTAGGGTAGAACTCACACCGCTGAGACCTTGGGACGATTATTTCCCAGGTTCCGAAAGATTTGCTAAACCAGACGCGAGAGATTTACCTAGATGGAACAACAGGGTTGTCAACAACTTGCTTTACTATCAGACAAACTATTTTGCGATGGCTATCATTGTTTTCCTTATTGTGGGGTAAGTAGCATGAGACACTGTCCACAATTTGTATCGAGAACATAACATCTCTGGTGTGTCATGCTACACTCTGGTGGAAATAGGCTATGTGGCATGTTAAAGGTGCAAAAAGCAGAAATCACACACAGCCATTTCCTGGTTGCTAAAATTCTAATAGTTTGCCTAATTTCAGATTATGTGATAAAACAAGCAATGTATAGTGTCGAGAATCATTGTAGCTTCAAAACTGCTGTACAATATATTTTCAATACCAGGAAATATGATTTTCAGCTGTTTGAAGCTTCTGTACAAAGTCGAAAGTAAAAGACAAACTAAACATAAGAAAGAGAAGCATAGAAATAGTGCACATTTAATAGATATACTGCTTCTTAGACTTGTTCTATAACTCACATTTGTATGTGAATCTGGTCGTCGCCCAAAAAGTTACATATTGCAGCTTTAAGTGTTGGGAAATCTGCTTTACTGTAGTCCACCATCACCAGTTATAACAGTTGACATCTATTAAAACTACAATCTGGGATTCGTTTTTCAGCTAAATGACAGCCCGCTCCTTGTTTTGGTATACATTGTTTGGTTTTTCTTGTTTGTTTGTTTGTGTGTGTGTGTGTGAACAATGGAGTATATGTTGGGTTATGATAGGGTAAAACAGTTGTGCTATTGAGCTGAGCCATTAATAAGTTCTTCAAGAATAATTCTCATTGGGTATAAATGGCCATTAAACAGATTCCCAGATCCCAGATCGCACCTTTAACTGATGCCTGAAATTAAAGTTGGGTCTCATTGGCTAATTATGGATGCAGGGACTCACTTTAAAGTCTAAACATAGTGCCATAACAGCTGCTATAGGCAGATCCTATGTTGCTACCATGCATGATGTTGGCGCTTTATTCTGTCTTACAGTTCACCTGAATAAGCTTTCTCTTTCCATTGCCAAATCGGAAGGTTGGCACCTTGCTAGGCCTATTTATGACTAATGCCAAGGGAGACAGAGAGCATGATTTGTCAACCGAAGCCTCCAGACTTATTTTGAGCATAGAGGATGTGGGCACGCTTCACAGGTTGAGAGACTCATGTCTTGCATCCTGCTGAAGCTCTTCTTGAAAATAATAATACTTTATTTAACTTGTATAGCACTTTTCATTACAGAAAATAATCTCAAAGTGCACAAAAAGCAAAGAAACAACACTTTGAAATTGAGATGATGAAGTTGGAGACTGAATGTCTCTAGTTGGCTTTGGATGATGGAAAGGCCGGGAGTTGAGGTAGTTTGGATTGGACATGCAGTGTAGCTTCAGCGGAGGGCGCATTGGTGGTACAGCCAAGAAGAAACAAAGACAGTCTGAAAAACAGGCCTGGAGCTCTTCATCAGTGCACCACGCCTGTTCCTCCAAACGTCGCTCCTCCGTAGGTACTGGTCCTCCATTGCCGAACATGTAGCACCCACCTTGGTGATGCCATGGCTGCTGAAAAGCACACAAAAAGCCACCATATCTTGGCAGTGGTTAATCTCTGGACACAGCGTGCAGTCCTTGTTGTAGTTATTCCCGACAGATTCCCACAAATGGCGGTATCCTGTCATGACTGCATAACTAACAATTGATCACCAAAATCACTATAGAGGAAGGGGAATTACTTTAGAAATGTGGAGTCAGTTTTTCAAAAAAATAGTCATCTTTTGGCTAGGCCTACTTGATTATGATGACACACCATTGCTATGGTAGTCAACTACTAGGCCCCTAATCCCTGCTCACTTATCAGCTGCTGTTCTAGATAACAGGGATATGAGAGACAGCTGTCCTTATTCACTGGAGGTTGGGCAAAGTTCACTATTGGAGTCTGGAGACATAACGTCCAGGAGTCATATGATCTAAAACAACACTCTTGAATGAAGTTTGAGACAAAATGATAACATTCCTAACATTGCACCATAGGGCTACAGTGGGGAAAAAAGTATTTAGTCAGCCACCAATTGTGCAAGTTCTCCCACTTAAAAAGATGAGAGAGGCCTGTAATTTTCATCATAGGTACACGTCAACTATGACAGACAAATTGAGAAATAAAAACCCAGAAAATCACATTGTAGGATTTTTAATGAATTTATTTGCAAATTATGATGGAAAATAAGTATTTGGTCACCTACAAACAAGCAAGATTTCTGGCTCTCACAGACCTGTAACTTCTTCTTTAAGAGGCTCCTCTGTCCTCCACTCGTTACCTATATAAATGGTACCTGTTTGAACTTGTTATCAGTATAACAGACACCTGTCCACAACCTCAAACAGTCACACTCCAAACTCCACTATGGCCAAGACCAAAGAGCTGTCAAAGGACACCAGAAACAAAATTGTAGACCTGCACCAGGCTGGGAAGACTGAATCTGAAATAGGTAAGCAGCTTGGTTTGAAGAAATCAACTGTGGGAGCAATTATTAGGAAATGGAAGACATACAAGACCACTGATAATCTCCCTCGATCTGGGGCTCCACGCAAGATCTCACCCCGTGGGGTCAAAATGATCACAAGAACGGTGAGCAAAAATCCCAGAACCACACGGGGGGACCTAGTGAATGACCTGCAGAGAGCTGGGACCAAAGTAACAAAGCCTACCATCAGTAACACACTACGCCGCCAGGGACTCAAATCCTGCAGTGCCAGACGTGTCCCCCTGCTTAAGCCAGTACATGTCCAGGCCCGTCTGAAGTTTGCTAGAGTGCATTTGGATGATCCAGAAGAGGATTGGGAGAATGTCATATGGTCAGATGAAACCAAAATAGAACGTTTTGGTAAAAACTAAACTCGTCGTGTTTGGAGGACAAAGAATGCGGAGTTGCATCCAAAGAACTCCATACCTACTGTGAAGCATGGGGGTGGAAACATCATGCTTTGGGGCTGTTTTTCTGCAAAGGGACCAGGACGACTGATCTGTGTAAAGGAAAGAATGAATGGGGCCATGTATCGTGAGATTTTGAGTGAAAACCTCCTTCCATCAGCAAGGGCATTGAAGATGAAACGTGGCTGGGTCTTTCAGCATGACAATGATCCCAAACACACCGCCCGGGCAACGAAGGAGTGGCTTCGTAAGAAGCATTTCAAGGTCCTGGAGTGGCCTAGCCAGTCTCCAGATCTCAACCCCATAGAAAGTCTTTGGAGGGAGTTGAAAGTCCGTGTTGCCCAGCGACAGCCCCAAAACATCACTGCTCTAGAGGAGATCTGCATGGAGGAATGGGCCAAAATACCAGCAACAGTGTGTGAAAACCTTGTGAAGACTTACAGAAAACGTTTGACCTGTGTCATTGCCAACAAAGGGTATATAACAAAGTATTGAGAAACTTTTGTTATTGACCAAATACTTATTTTCCACCATAATTTGCAAATAAATTCATTAAAAATCCTACAATGTGATTTTCTGGATATTTTTTTCTCATTTTGTCTGTCATAGTTGACGTGTACCTATGATGAAAATTACAGGCCTCTCTCATCTTTTTAAGTGGGAGAACTTGCACAATTGGTGGCTGACTAAATACTTTTTTCCCCCACTGTATGTCAAAATTACTTGCTGTATAAAAGTCCCTCTCATCCTTCAGTGGGCTATTCTTTTGCAGAATAACTTCTGTAACATGTCACCATAGTCTTTGAAATTATTAATGAAAAATGTTTTGTATAAATATTTGCATTGGGGTTAAAAAGTCATGTTGATGTGTTGACAACCTGTCACCACTAGATGGTATCCATGACTACATGAAATATAAACTGTTACACACACACACACACACACACAGACATCTCATTATGTTGTGGTGTGTGTGTTTCCCTGCAGGTTCCTCAACCCTATGGGGATGTTCATGGGCATGGCGGTGGTGTCGCTGGTCTTCCTGGGTTCAGTGTGGGCTGGAGAGAATAAGGCCATGGTCAAGGACTTTAAGAGGCAGAACCCCACATTATTTGTCATGGCAGTGATGGTCGCCAGCTACTTTCTTATGTCTCTCTTCGATGGCGTCATGGTCTTCATGTTTGGGATCACATTTCCTATTCTCTGTAAGTTTAAGGGTTTGGTATTAAATGTTTCTTCAAGCTACACCACAATTATGCCATTGGTAAATAAATGGTCAAACTTGAATTGAAGTTATTCCAATTTGAAAGGCTCCACATAGATTATCCTGGAGGTATTAATTACATTGGTGTTTTTACATTAGTGCAAATTAAGGGTATTCATCTGTTTCTATATATTTTGACTTCAGTGATCTTTGCACACGCCTCACTTCGCCTTCGCAACATGAAGAATAAACTGGAGAATAAGATTGAGGGGGCGGGGCTGAAGAAGTCGCCAATGGGTATTCTACTGGAGGCGCTGGGCCAGCAGGAAGAGAGCCTGCAGAAGATCCAGGAATTCCTAGAGGGTAAACCCAAGGAAGGATAAGAACTCTACACAGAAAACAAACAACACACACGCCACAGTCCCTGTGTTGTTGTAGGTCCCCTATCAGCCTCCCTGGCCTCTGATGAATGGAAACGCATTCCTTTGCACACCCCCTTTAATGTGCAGTCTCAATGCATTCAGTCAATGTTGGAAAGAAATGATTGTAATACATGTTTGAAAACTTCAGCTACAAACCGTATAGCCTATCTCACATGCAGGTGTATGTGTGTTTGTTGGTTTAGCCTAGAGAACATGTGTTGAAAACCCAAGCTTTAGTTTTACTTCAGGATATTTGTTACTCCACCCAGAACTTCTCAGAACACTTCTTTCAAGTTGTGATGACAGCATCTCGATACTGTCTCACATCCTTGCTATGCAATTTTGCAAACAAGTTGCAAATTAGTATTCCTTCTTGAATGTATTTATTGTGTGTGTAGGTGGGCAAATGTTTTGAAATCCCATATGCAATATTTACACAACCTATTTATACTTTGTGACTTTTGTAAATATAACGAGTGAAAACATTTTGGTGTTAAAAGCACAACTGTTACCTGACAGATTGAGGTCACCTGGTTTGAAAAAAATAAACAAACAGAACTATGTTTTATTGAATTCAAATTAAGCAGTAGTGAATTCTCTCTGAAGTGTATTGATGCAAACATTGCAATATGAAACATTCTGATTTGTGGAGAGTAGAACATTATTACCTTTATTTCTAAGCTTTACTGCCTTTCTTATTGGCTACCGTTCTCAACAAAGGATCTGAAGGTAAATCTATGCTTAATTATTTTCAATTAAGAGAAACAACTGACAGGCTTGCCTATGAATGAGAGGTTGTGAAATCACTATGGATTATTAGTTATTAATTATTGTGTCAAATAAATATGTCACTGCCAAACTATTCTGAAGGCAAGAGAGTTTCAAGTGTTTTGTTTGTACAGAGTGTTTCTCCTCACTAAATTAGAAGGTGTATTTAACTACAACATTGGATGGAAAGTAGCCCCACATTCTAGTCTAATACAATAAGAACCAGACTAAAGAACCAAGCCAATGCTTTGTGTCCTGGTGCATATGAGAGAGATGTATAACTTTAATATGGTGAATTTCATAATCACATCAAATGGTCTTTGAACAAGTGTTTGATTTAGAACCTCAAAGGAATAAGGGGTCCTAACCTTTGTCCATCAGCATTCACTCAGCACCTCACACTGTTTAATCTCCAGAGTACCTCCAGGGTTATGGATGTGCCAATGCTAATCAATAGGCTGCAGTATATTATAGTGAAGAGAAAAGTACTGCACAGTCAATGACAGAGTGGATTCATCTGCAGTCACTCACCCCCAACCCCTAAACCTTCTCTGGATTGCAGTGTCAGCTACTTCAACCTCTCATAGGCTCACATTGGAAAGGTATTACAAATCCTAAAGTGGGCTCTCTCAATTGCACTCTCCACTTAGAAGTCTTGCACAGAAAGTTTTTAAGAAAGTTTTATGATTTACATAACAATAGTATTTTAGGGGTGTGTGTTTATGGGGGAGAGAGAGAGAGCGAGAGAGAGAGAGAACGACAAAGTAGAGGGCAGGAACTGATGACCTCAGGTGCAGTGCTTTAAGTTTACGAGGTAGAGTTCAGCTGCAAAGCCTTATTTGATCTCTCAGAGAACTGATTTATGTCTCCTCCTGCAGTACTCTTCCTTCATGCAGACTATATTGAGCAACCTGGGAGCACACGAACGCACACGCCCCAGCTGCAGTAAACTCAAGTAAAGTCTCAGAGCAGAGAACACAGTGGAGGCCCTTGTTCTCTCTCTCTCCCCTGCAGCTGTTGTACTTATCCACACAAATATGAGTGTGGCTGTTGTGTGCAGCAGCTCACCCAACAGGCGTGTGTCTTTGGTGTATTGCCTCCTGATCTGAACAGATGTGAAGTGTGAGGCTATAAGACGTGTTACTCTGGCAAGGAGCCCGGTGAGGAAACATCCTTTGTGCTGCCGAGGCTCTCAAAAACACATGTATCTTTGTTGTAGTGTGTTTGGAATATTTCAACCTGGACTTAGGGGTAGACCTAACATAGTAAATGGACATCCGGGACACTCCAATTAGTATGATATGTATTAATTTGAGTCTTTCCATCATCCATTTCGTATGATATGTTACGAATTACAATTCGTACAATATGTTACAAATTGCAATTCGTACAATCTGTTATGAATTTGCAAACGTATATGTTACGAATTCCAATTTCTTGTAGCTAACATTAGCTAGGTGGCTAGGCTAGGGGTTAGGGGTTAAGGTTAGGAGTTAGGTTAAAGGGTTAGTGTTAGGGTTAGGGGAAGGGGAAGGGTTAGCTAACATGCTAAGTGGTTGCAAAGTAGGTAAAAAGTAGTAAGTAGTTGCAAAGTTGCTAATTAGCTAAAATGCACAAGTTGCCCGTGATGAGATTCAAGCACGCAACCTTTGGGTTGCTAGACGTTCGTGTTATACACCCACCCATCCATCCATCCACCCCGACCAACCACCCTACTTTCATTTTTGCCTTAAGTAACCTTAAGTAACCTGTCTTATGTAACCATACCAAATGTAACATATCACACTAATTTGAGTCTCCTGGATTTATGTTTACTATGCTACGTCTAGTCTATGAGATGGATGAACAATTTGAACTGGGATTCAACAGTGTTTTCTAACTGCTCATTACTGGCAGACCACGACTAGTGTAATCCCACCAACAGGCATCTTTTAATTTCCTGTATGAATATATTTGACCACAGTTGGCTGGCATGTATTTTGTATTTAGCATTTTGGCATGCTGTGTTTTCCTCATGTGCTGTTATTGGTTTGGGGATGACATCTGTCTCTTGTTCTCTTTGTTGCAACAAATCAAATCAAATCAAATTGTATTCGTCACATGCGCCGAATACAGCAGGTGTAGACCTTACAGTGAAATGCTTACTTACAAGCCCTTAACCAACAATGCAATTTTAAGAAAGAATACCAATATATATATAATAAACAACTCAGTCATTGGCATGAAATTGAGTAATTCAGCATAACGCAACATTCTGTCATGAGCCCTCTCACTCCACCGGGTTACCACCTTAATTTGTTTCCACTATCTTCCACTCTGCTCACCACTCTCTCTACTCAGCCTAACTAGCTCCACCTGTCCCTGCTCTGCTCTGCTCTAATTACTCTGCCAGCTGCGCTGCATTACCCACTAACCTCTCCCAGTATTTAAAGCCCTGTCTTTCAGCTCTCCTTTGTCAGATCGTCTGCAAAGCTCACACCCGGAACCTGTTTGCTCGCGCTTCTGGCTCACCCTTGTTTTGTGACCCCGGACCTGCCTGATTCTTGGATACTCTTCTGCCCCAGGAAAACCAGACCTGCTTTCTGCCATAACGACTCCTGACTACTCTTCGATCCCGGACTTCTGGACCACCCACCACCGGCGTCATAGGACGCATCGCTGCCACTGGGGGGGGCACAGACCCAGCACATTGGACGGAATCCCTGTTATTCCCAGGAACCCCTGGAGCCTTCACTCACTCCCTACTTCCCTTTTCCCTTAAGTTTTAATAAACTTTCTGGTGTGACGCAATTGTGGTCCTCTGGTCGTCTGTCTGAACCGTGACAGTACGATCTGACCATCATGGACTCAGCGCACACTTCCCCCGACATGGAAACCGACGAACCTGAGCAACCCACCGCCATGCTACGCCTGGAACACACTGAGAGAGGGCTAGCCCGCATGAGCGGCGACATCACCTCTCTGCTTCAGGTCGGCCACCAACAGCATCAGCAGTTCCAGCAGCACCAGCAGCAGTTCCAGCAGCAGCAACAACAACTCGCCATGATCATCCAACTCCTCACCAACCTTACCCCAGCCACTCCGCCCACCGGCCCGTTTCCAGGCAGTCTGCCCACCAGCCCTGCCCCCGAGTTACCTGCCCCGGTCATTGCAGCCGCTGCTCCGGAACCCAAGATTGGAAACCCCGAGCGGTTCAACGGCGATTCAACCCAGGTCCGGCCATTCCTGACTAGCTGCCGACTTCAGTTCTCCTTGCAGCCAAGGACCTTCGCCACGGAGGGGGCTAAAGTTGGGTATGCCATCACTCACCTGACGGGCCGAGCTCGACTCTGGGGAACAGCAGAGTTCGAACGTCAAACCCCCGCATGTGCAACCTTCGACCTGTTTGCTGAGGAGATGCTGAAGGTGTTTGACCTGGATTCACCAACCGCAGAGGCGTCTCGTGAACTGTTCAGTATTCGACAAGGCAGACGTACAGTCGCAGACCATTCCATCGACTTCCGAACCCTGGCAAGACGAAGTTCTTGGAACACACCATCGTTGGTGGACGCGTTCTTCCATAGCTTGGCTGACTATATCAAGGACGAGTTGGTCTCCCATGAACTGCCTTCCACTCTTGATGAAGCCATCGCACTGACTGTCCGGATCGACAGAAGGATACAGACCCGTCGTCGTGAGAGGGGGCGCCAAGGTCCACCAACTACCGGCATTCGGAGAGATCCGACTGGGCTCCTGTCATCTACTGCCACTCACCCAAGTCAGCTTGATCAGTCTGAGCCTATGGAGATTGGGCGAGCCTCTCTCACTCCTGCAGAGCGCCAGCGCCGCTTCACCTCAAACCTCTGCCTCTATTGTGGAGGTGATGGACATCGTGTGGTAACCTGCCCTTTAAAAGCCGAAGCTCACCGGGCATAGGGGGAGTCCGGTTGAGCTCAATGACCATCCAGTCCTCCGACCGCAAACCCCTGCTGCAAGTTCACCTCCGCCTCTCTGACTCAACTCACACCCTGGCTGCTCTGGTGGATTCTGGCGCCGAAGCCAACATAATGGACATCAAGCTGGCACGCCAACTGGGACTGGAGAACCTCCGTTTGACACCTCCTATTCCTGCCCGGGCACTGGACGGACACTTACTCGGATCGGTCACTCATGTCACGGCCCCGGTCTCGATGGGTCTGTCTGGAAACCATCAAGAAACTATCCAGTTTCACCTGCTCCCCTCTCCAGGCCAACCCCTCATCCTGGGTTACCCATGGCTCCGCCGGCACAACCCTCAGCTCGACTGGGTGACCGGGGTGATCAGGGAGTGGGGAGAGGACTGCCACCGAACCTGCCTGCTTGCTGCCGCACTACCCCCTCGGCCAGTACCTACTAACTCCGCTCCTGACCTCTCCAATGTCCCAGAATGCTACCATGGTCTCAGAGAAGTGTTTAACAAAGCAAGAGCCACATCTCTGCCCCCTCACCGACCGTACGACTGTGCCATCGACCTCCTCCCTGGAACAGCCCCTCCAAAGGGCCGTCTTTATTCGTTGTCTGCTCCTGAAAGAAAGTCCATGGAGGACTACATCAATGACTCTCTGTCCGCAGGATTAATCCGTTCATCTTCATCTCCTGCTGGTGCTGGCTTCTTCTTTGTGGGGAAGAGGGACGGATCTCTTCGCCCCTGCATCGACTACAGGGGACTCAACGACATCACAGTGAAAAACCGTTACCCTCTGCCTCTGCTCACCTCTGCTTTTGAGTTGCTCCAGGGAGCCACTGTTTTTACCAAGTTGGATCTCAGAAACGCTTACCACCTAGTGCGGATCCGGGAGGGAGATGAATGGAAAACCGCATTCAATACACCAACAGGCCACTACGAGTATCTGGTTATGCCTTTTGGCCTCACCAATGCTCCTGCTGTGTTCCAGGCTCTAGTGAATGATGTACTGCGGGACATGTTAAACAAGTTTGTCTTCGTTTACCTGGATGACATCTTAATCTACTCCAGAGACCTGTCTGAACACACCCGCCATGTCCAGCAAGTCCTTCATCGTCTTCTGGAGAATTCCCTCTACGCCAAGGCAGAGAAATGTGAGTTTCACGTCAAGACAGTGGCCTTCCTGGGGTACATAGTGGCAGAGGGAAGTATCCAAATGGATCCTGCCAAAGTATCAGCAGTCACTTCATGGCCAGTTCCGGAGAACAGAAAGAAGCTGCAACAGTTTCTGGGGTTTGCTAACTTCTATAGAAAGTTTATCCGGAACTACAGTACCGTTGCTGCCCCTCTCACTGCTCTAACCAGCACCAAGCAACCCTTCACCTGGACCCCAGCAGCCGACAAAGCCTTCAGTACCCTCAAGGTAAGGTTCACCTCCGCTCCCATCCTCCAGATGCCTGATGTGGACCGGCAATTCATTGTGGAGGTGGACGCCTCGGATGTGGGAGTTGGTGCTGTGATTTCTCAGTGGGCTGCGGAGGATAGGAAGCTCCATCCCTGTGCCTTTTTCTCACGTCGGTTGTTCCCCTCTGAGTGCAATTACGACATAGGGAACCGAGAGCTGCTGGCTGTGAAGCTTGCCTTGGAGGAGTGGCGTCACTGGCTGGAGGGGTCCACCATTCCATTTCTCGTTTGGACCGATCATAAGAACTTGGAGTACATCCGCACGGCCAAACGGTTGAACTCCAGGCAGTCCCGCTGGGCCCTGTTCTTCACCAGGTTTAATTTCACTCTGTCATACCGGCCTGGATCACGCAACACCAAGCCAGACGCCCTCTCCCGTCAATTCCAGAAGGATGACACCCCCTCCAAGGATCCTGTGTCGATTCTGCCAAGTCCCTGCATCGTAGCAGCTCTGACCTGGGCTGTTGAGGAACAGGTGCTGGAGGCTCTCCGTAACCAGCCAGGTCCCAGCACTTGCCCAGCTGACCGCCTTTTTGTCCCCGAAAACCTGAGGTCCCAGGTCGTTCAGTGGGGACATGACTCCCGCCTAGCTTGTCACCCTGGCTCCACCCGCACTTACAACCTGCTCGCCCAGAGGTTCTGGTGGCCCTCTCTGAGAAAGGATGTACGGGAATTCGTCCAAGCCTGCCCCATCTGCAACCAACACAAGTCGTCCTGCCAGCCCCCAGCCGGATTGCTGCAGCCCCTGCCTGTGCCCAGACGTCCCTGGTCTCACATCGCCCTTGACTTTGTCACGGGGCTGCCCCCTTCAAGTGGCATGACCGTCATTCTCACCATAGTTGACCGATTCAGCAAGATGGCACACTTCATTCCCCTCCCCAAGCTCCCAACCGCCAAGGAGACCGCCCAGGTGGTCCTGGAACACGTCTTCCGGATCCACGGACTGCCAAAGGATGTAGTTTCTGACCGTGGTCCACAATTCTCCTCCGCTTTTTGGAAGGAGTTCTGTCACCTGCTGGGAGCCACAGTCAGTCTGACTTCCGGATTCCATCCCCAATCCAATGGGCAGTCAGAGCGGGCAAATCAGGAGCTCGAGAAGGCACTGCGATGCATGACTTCACGCAACCCCCACTCCTGGTCGCAGCAATTGACATGGGTGGAGTACGCACACAATTCTCTGACCTGCTCTGCCATCGGTATGTCCCCTTTCCAATGTGTTTATGGATACCAGCCTCCTCTATTTGCCAGCCAGGAAGGGGAGGTTACTTGCCCATCTGCACTTGCTTTTGCCCGTCGATGTCGCCGCACCTGGTCACAAGCCCGAGCCACACTCCTCAGATCCGTTGCCAGCTACACTACCGGGGCCAACCGTCGGAGAATTCCTGCTCCCACCTACCATGTTGGTCAAAGGGTGTGGTTGTCATCGAAGAACCTGCCACTCAGGGTGGAGTCGCAAAAGCTGGCACCTCGGTTCATTGGCCCATTCCCTATCATAAGAGTGATTAGCCCAACTGCTGTCCGGCTCCAACTGCCTAATTCCATGAGGGTGCACCCCACTTTCCATGTGTCTAAGATTAAGCCCATTCATGAGAGTCCGCTGGTCCCTGCTGCGCCTTGTCCTCCTCCTCCACAGCTCGTCGATGGTGGTCTGGTTTACACCGTCCGCCGCCTGCTTCGGTCCAGACGGAGGGGTAGGGGTCTCCAGTACCTCATTGACTGGGAGGGCTATGGACCTGAGGAAAGGACCTGGGTGCCAGCTAGTCGGATTGTGGATAGGACTCTCATCACCGCCTTCCACCAACGGCATCCTGATCAACCTGCAATCCGTAGGGGCCGCCCCAGAGGGGTCCCTAACCGTCCTGCCCGCTCGGCTTCCTGTCCTGTGCCTGATCCTGTCTCGGGACCTGTCCCATCTCCCGACCACGGCCCTCCGGCTTCCTCCGAGGATGAGGACGTTCACTCGGACCGTTCGGAGGAGTTCTAGCCCTCCTCCGGCTCCCCTCCTCCCGCCCGGCGTGGTGTTGCTCTTGGGACTTCTGGGGCCGTCCCTTGGGGGGGGGGTTCTGTCATGAGCCCTCTCACTCCACCGGGTTACCACCTTAATTTGTTTCCACTATCTTCCACTCTGCTCACCACTCTCTCTACTCAGCCTAACTAGCTCCACCTGTCCCTGCTCTGCTCTGCTCTAATTACTCTGCCAGCTGCGCTGCATTACCCACTAACCTCTCCCAGTATTTAAAGCCCTGTCTTTCAGCTCTCCTTTGTCAGATCGTCTGCAAAGCTCACACCCGGAACCTGTTTGCTCGCGCTTCTGGCTCACCCTTGTTTTGTGACCCCGGACCTGCCTGATTCTTGGATACTCTTCTGCCCCAGGAAAACCAGACCTGCTTTCTGCCATAACGACTCCTGACTACTCTTCGATCCCGGACTTCTGGACCACCCACCACCGGCGTCATAGGACGCATCGCTGCCACTGGGGGGGGCACAGACCCAGCACATTGGACGGAATCCCTGTTATTCCCAGGAACCCCTGGAGCCTTCACTCACTCCCTACTTCCCTTTTCCCTTAAGTTTTAATAAACTTTCTGGTGTGACGCAATTGTGGTCCTCTGGTCGTCTGTCTGAACCGTGACACATTCATAAAATGTCAGCTCATGTATAATGAATATGAATTCGGAGGACAGAAATTATTAAATATTAAAGCATTAGACCTATCACTAAAAGCTTCAGTCATACAAAAGTTATACTTAAATCCGAACTGGTTCTCTAGCAAATTAGTAAGATTGTCTCACCCAATGTTCAATAATGGCATTTTCCCCCTTTATTCAGATTACAACCTCTCACTTTCAGTTATTTGAAAAGGAAATCATCTCCCAAATATCACTATTTCTAAAACAAGCCATAGAAAGTTGGTTGCAATTTCAATGTAATCCTCCAGAAACGACAGAACAAATAATGCAACAAATATTGTGGTTAAACTCAAATATACTAATTGATAAAACACTTTTTTTTTTGACAAAATGTTTAAAAAAGGTATAATCTTCGTAAATGATATCATCGGTAGGACTGGTGGAGTTATGTCGCACATGCAGATAACAAAAACATATGGAAATGTCTGCTCTACCCAAAATTACAACCAAATAATTGCAGCATTACCGCAAAAATGGAAGAGGAAAGTGGAAGGTGGAAAAAGTAAGGAACTTGTCTGTCGGCCTTGCATTAAAGAACATAATTGGTTAAAGAGAACTGTGATAAATAAAAAAGTATACCAGTTTCTTTAAGGACCAAAGGATTGACAGCCGTCCCATATAAATTGCAAAATTTATATGGGAACTTTTGTAAAACATCACAGTACAGTTGAAAAATATTTGGCAAATAGAAATCCAATATGGATTGTGTTAACAGATAGATGGGTGGTGTTGAATGGAGTTGAATGATGGGACTAATAACAACTAACAACAGCTAATAACAACAAGATAACTAATAATATAAGCATACTGTGTCCATAATGAGTATATAGGTTATAGGTTGAGACCTTTTGTGAAAGAGCACAGTTAGAAAGATATGGCATATAGAAGCAAACCAAATGGACATCATGAAAATGATCGGAGAGGTTGAGGGTAGAGGAAGTTCACGAGTAAAAACAAACAAAAATAGAATTATTGTAAAATTGATTGTGTCCATAAAGTGTATATAGTATGCATAAGCTGGAAGTAGAGGCCTAAGCATTGTTGTTCACTAGTTTGCTCCAATTAGGGAAGGGGTGGTGGGGTTGGAGGGTAATAAAGGGAAATATATTTTAAAAAAATAATGTATATGTATGTGTATATATGTATGTATGTATGTATATATGTACAGTTGAAATCGGAAGTTTACATACACCTTAGCCAAATACATTTAAAACTCAGTTTTTCACAATTCCTGGCATTTCATCCTAGTCTTAGGTCAGTTAGGATCACCACTTTATTTTAAGAATGTGAAATGTCAGAATAATTGTAGAGAGAATGATTTATTTAAGCTTTTATTTCTTTCATCACATTCCCAGTGGGTCAGAAGTTTACATACACTCAATTAGTATTTGGTAGCATTGCCTTTAAATGGTTTAACTTGGGTCAAACGTTTCGGGTAGCCTTCCACAAGCTTCCCACAATAAATTGGGTGAATTTTGGCCCATTCCTCCTGACAGAGCTGGTGTAACTGAGTCAGGTTTGTAGGCCTCCTTGCTCGCACACGCTTTTTCAGTTCTGCCCACACATTTTCTATAGGATTGAGGTCAGGGCTTTGTAATGGCCACTCCAATACCTTGACTTTGTTGTCCTTAAGCCATTTTGCCACAATTTTGGAAGTATGCTTGGGGTCATTGTCCATTTGGAAGACCCATTTGCGACCAAGCTTTAACTTCCTGACTGATGTCTTGAGATGTTGCTTCAATATATCCACATAATTTTCCTTCCTCATGATGCCATCTATTTTGTGAAGTGCACCAGTCCCTCCTGCAGCAAAGCACCCCCACAGCATGATGCTGCCACCCCCGTGCTTCACGGTTGGGATGGTGTTCTTCGGCTTGCAAGCCTACCCCTTTTTCCTCCAAACATAACGATGGTCATTATGGCCAAACAGTTCTATTTTGTTTAATCAGACCAGAGGACATTTCTCCAAAAAGTATGATCTTTGTCCCCATGTGCAGTTGCAAACCGTAGTCTGGCTTTTTTATGGCGGTATTGGAGCAGTGGCTTCTTCCTTGCTGAGCATTCTTTCAGGTTATGTCGATATAGGACTCGTTTTACTGTGGATATAGATACTTTTGTACCTGTTTCCTCCAGCATCTTCACAAGGTCCTTTGCTGTTGTTCTGGGATTGATTCGCACTTTTCGCACCAAAGTACGTTCATCTCTAGGAGACAGAATGCATCTCCTTCCTGAGCGGTATGACGGCTGTGTGGTCAAATGGTGTTTATACTTGCGTACTATTGTTTGTACAGATGAACGTGGTACCATCATGTCAGTGATTCTCTCGTTAACACAGGTGAGAGTGTTGACGAGGACAAGGCTGGAGATCACTCTGTCATGCTGATTGAGTTAGAATAACAGACTGTAAGCTTTAAAAGGAGGGTGGTGCTTGAAATCATTGTTCTTCCTCTGTTAACCATGGTTACCTGCAAGAAAACACATGCCATCATCATTGCTTTGCACAAAAAGGGCTTCACAGGCAAGGATATTGCTGCTAGTAAGATTGCACCTAAATCAACCATTTATCGGATCATCAAGAACTTCAAGGAGAGAGGTTCAATTGTTGTGAAGAAGGCTTCAGTGCGCCCAAGAAAGTCCAGCATGTGCCAGGACCGTCTCCTAAAGTTGATTCAGCTGTGGGATCGGGGCACCACCAGTGCAGAGCTTGCTCAGGAATGGCAGCAGGCAGGTGTGAGTGCATCTGCACGCACAGTGAGGCAAAGACTTTTGGAGGATGGCCTGGTGTCAAGAAGGGCAGTAAAGAAGCCACTTCTCTCCAGGAAAAACATCAGGGACAGACTGATATTCTGCAAAAGGTACAGGGATTGGACTGCTGAGGACTGGGGTAAAGTCATTTTCTCTGATGAATCCCCTTTCCAATTATTTGGGGCATCCGGAAAAAAGCTTGTCCGGAGAAGACAAGGGGAGCGTTACCATCAGTCCTGTGTCATGCCAACAGTAAAGCATCCTGAGACCATTCATGTATGGGGTTGCTTCTCAGCCAAGGGAGTGGGCTCACTCACAATTTTGCCTAAGAACACAGCCATGAATAAAGAATAGTACCAACACATCCTCAGAGAGCAACTACTCCCAACCATCCAAGAACAGTTTGGTGACGAACAAAGCCTTTTCCAGCATGATGGAGCACCTTGCCATAAGGCAAAAGTGATAACTAAGTGGCTCGGGGAACAAAACATCGACATTTTGGGTCCATGGCCAGGAAACTCTCCAGACCTTAATCCCATTGAGAACTTGTGGTCAATCTTCAAGAGGCGGGTGGACAAAAAAAAACCAAAAAATTCTGACAAACTCCAAGCATTGATTATGCAAGAATGGGCTGCCATCAGTCAGGATGTGGCCCAGAAGTTAATTGACAGCATGCCAGGGCGGATTGCAGAGGTCTTGAAAAAGAAGGGTCAACACTGCAAATATTGACTCTATGCATAAACTTAATGTAATTGTCAATAAAAGCCTTTGACGCTTATGGAACGCTTGTAATTATACTTCAGTATATTTTTTACATTTTAGTCATTTAGCAGACGTTCTTATCCAGAGCGACTTACAGTTAGTGAGTGCATACATTATTTTATTTTTCATACTGGCCCTCCATGGGAATCGAACCCACAACCCTGCCGTTGCAAAGACCATGCTCTACCAACTGAGCTACATCCCTGCCGGCCATTCCCTACCCTGGACGATGCTGGGGCAATTGTGCGCCGCCCCATGGGTCTCCCGGTCGCGGCCGGCTACGACAGAGCCTGGATTTGAACCAGGATCTCTAGTGGCACAGCGATGCAGTGCCTTAGACCACTGCGCCACTCAAGTATATCATAGTAACATCTGACAAAAATATATAAAAACACTGAAGCAGCAAACTTTGTGAAGACCAATACTTTGTGAATACAATACGTGTCATTCAAAACTTTTGACCACGACTGTATGTATGTATTTGTATGTATTTATGTATGTATATATGTATGTATATATATATATATATATATATATATATATATATATATATATATATATATATATATATATATATATGTGTAAATGTAATACCTTGCTAAAACCAAGTATAGAGTTTATTTGTTATAATTCATTGGTATTAGATTTAAAAGGTGATCGAATAGCTCCTGATTTGTAATGTCATTAATGCATTTATTTTGAAGCAATGTTTAAAAAAACTTTACAAGTGAATAGGTTGGTTTACTTTTAAGTTTAAGTTTCCCACGTATCTCGTTAAAGTTTTGACCAACTTGTTAAGTTGTGGCCAATGGGAGAGTGGACTGGTTGCTGGGAAAGAAAAGAGAGGGAAAGGTTGAAAGAAGGGAGAGGAGAGACGTTAGTGGGGTTGGTGAAGGAAAAACGACCAAAGGAAACGATAAAGAGAGAACAAAACCATACCTACAGAGTTTTTTTGAAGGAAAATCCTGATTTTATTTCTATAAGAGAGTGTTTATTATTTCGTTAAGAAAGACCTAGTGGAGACTGAAGCTGCCGTCGCATTGTGGAGACATTCAACATCCTAGAGGTTAGCCTAGCATCGTGCAAGACTTGGAGAGAATTGCTTGTGACGATCAACGAGTTCGGGTTTCCAACGGATGTCTGTTGCTGCTACCGAGTACTGGCTGCATTGATAGCTGTGTTCGCTGTGGATCTTGTGAGGACACCTGCACGGAACTACTATATTTTGCTGAGGCATTATCTACAAGTAGTGAGTAACTACAAATGTGGGGTGGACTTCCGGACTTTATGTATGTCGTCATTTTTTTATGAGCTCCAACGCGCGCCCAGGGTTTAAGCAAGCTTGCAAATAATTTGGACATGGGTTGTGGAAAAATCATTGGGGTTTATTATTTTTATTTCTTTTGATGTGACACATTGAACATTTGATTAATATAGATCTTGAACCTTAAGTCTGTTGTATTGGTGGAGTCATTTACTGTTTCAGTTTCATTTAATGCATGGGAAAGCATATCCTTATAATAATAACCAAGTCTATAATCATTCTATCTGAAGTTAATAACCTATTTGTCATTCACCCTAGCAAGTTTACAATAGGGATTTTTATTGGAGATGTCCTTCTCACCTAATATCCCATGCTGTTCAGATATTCTAAATAAGGTAATATTGTGAGAGTCAAATTCGAGCCTGGTGAGAGGGTTACATATATATATATATATATGTATACAGTGGGGAGAACAAGTATTTGATACACTGCCGATTTTGCAGGTTTTCCTACTTACAAAGCATGTAGAGGTCTGTAATTTTTATCATAGGTACACTTCAACTGTCAGAGACGGAATCTAAAAATCAAAAATCCAGAAAATCACATTGTATGATTTTAAGTAATTAATTTGCATTTTATTGCATGACATAAGTATTTGATACATCAGAAAAGCAGAACTTAATATTTGGTACAGAAACCTTTGTTTGCAATTACAGAGATCATATGTTTCCTGTAGGTCTTGACCAGGTTTGCACACACTGCAGCAGGGATTTTGGCCCACTCCTCCATACAGACCTTCTCCAGATCCTTCAGGTTTCGGGGCTGTCGCTGGGCAATACAGACTTTCAGCTCCCTCCAAAGATTTTCTATTGGGTTCAGGTCTGGAGACTGGCTAGGCCACTCCAGGACCTTGAGATGCTTCTTACGGAGCCACTCCTTAGTTGCCCTGGCTGTGTGTTTCGGGTCGTTGTCATGCTGGAAGACCCAGCCACGACCCATTTTCAATGCTCTTACTGAGGGAAGGAGGTTGTTGGCCAAGATCTCGCGATACATGGCCCCATCCATCCTCCCCTCAATACGGTGCAGTCGTCCTGTCCCCTTTGCAGAAAAGCATCCCCAAAGAATGATGTTTCCACATCCATGCTTCACGGTTGGGATGGTGTTCTTGGGGTTATACTCATCCTTCTTCTTCCTCCAAACACGGCGAGTGGAGTTTAGACCAAAAAGCTCTATTTTTGTCTCATCAGACCACATGACCTTCTCCCATTCCTCCTCTGGATCATCCAGATGGTCATTGGCAAACTTCAGACGGGCCTGGACATGCGCTGGCTTGAGCAGGGGGACCTTGCGTGCGCTGCAGGATTTTAAACCATGACGGCGTAGTGTGTTACTAATGGTTTTCTTTGAGACTGTGGTCCCAGCTCTCTTCAGGTCATTGACCAGGTCCTGCTGTGTAGTTCTGGGCTGATCCCTCACCTTCCTCATGATCATTGATGCCCCACGAGGTGAGATCTTGAATGGAGCCCCAGACCGAGGGTGATTGACCGTCATCTTGAACTTCTTCCATTTTCTAATAATTGCGCCAACAGTTATTGCCTTCTCACCAAGCTGCTTGCCTATTGTCCTGTAGCCCATCCCAGCCTTGTGCAGGTCTACAATTTTATCCCTAATGTCCTTACACAGCTCTCTGGTCTTGGCCATTGTGGAGAGGTTGGAGTCTGTTTGATTGAGTGTATGAGTTCAAACAGGTGCAGTTAATACAGGTAATGAGTGGAGAACAGGAGGGCTTCTTAAAGAAAAACTAACAGGTCTGTGAGAGCCGGAATTCTTACCGGTTGGTAGGTGATCAAATACTTATGTCATGCAATAAAATGCAAATTAATTACTTAATCATACAATGTGATTTTCTGGATTTTTGTTTTAGATTCCGTCTCTCACAGTTGAAGTGTACCTATGATAAATATTACAGACCTCTACATGCTTTGTAAGTAGGAAAACCTGCAAAATCGGCAGTGTATCAAATACTTGTTCTCCCCACTGTATATATACAGTGAGGGAAAAAAGTATTTGATCCCCTGCTAATTTTGTACGTTTGCCCACTGACAAAGACATGATCAGTCTATAATTTTAAAGTAGGTTTATTTGAACAGTGAGAGACAGAATAACAACAACAAAAATCCAGAAAACGCATGTCAGAAATGTTATAAATTGATTTGCATTTTAATGAGGGAAATAAGTATTTGACCCCCTCTCAATCAGAAAGATTTCTGGCTCCCAGGTGTCTTTTATACAGGTAACGAGCTGAGATTAGGAGCACACTCTTAAAGGGAGTGCTCCTAATCTCAGCTTGTTATATGTATAAAAGACACCTGTCCACAGAAGCAATCAATCAGATTCCAAACTCTCCACCATGGCCAAGACCAAAGAGCTTTCCAAGGATGTCAGGGACAAGATTGTAGACCTACACAAGGCTGGAATGGGCTACAGGACCATCGCCAAGCAGCTTGGTGAGAAGGTGACAACAGTTGGTGCGATTATTCGCAAATGGAAGAAACACAAAAGAACTGTCAATCTCCCTCGGCCTGGGGCTCCATGCAAGAGCTCACCTCGTGGAGTTGCAATGATCATGAGAACGGTGAGGAATCAGCCCGGAACTACACGGGAGGATCTTGTCAATGATCTCAAGGCAGCTGGGACCATAGTCAACAAGAAAACAATTGGTAACACACTACGACGTGAAGGACTGAAATCCTGCAGCGCCCGCAAGGTCCCCCTGCTCAAGAAAGCACATATACAGGCCCGTCTGAAGTTTGCCAATGAACATCTGAAAGATTCAGAGGAAAACTGGGTGAAAGTGTTGTGGTTAGATGAGACTAAAATCGAGCTCTTTGGCATCCACTCAACTCGCCGTGTTTGGAGGAGGAGGAATGCTGCCTATGACCCCAAGAACACCATCCCCACCGTCAAACATGGAGGTGGAAACATTATGCTTTGGGGGTGTTTTTCTGCTAAGGGGACAGGACAACTTCACCGCATCAAAGGGAAGATGGATGAGGCCATGTACCATCAAATCTTGGGTGAGTACCTCCTTCCCTCAGCCAGGGCATTGAAAATAGGTTGTGGATGGGTATTCCAGCATGACAATGACCCAAAACAAACGGCCAAGGCAACAAAGGAGTGGCTCAAGAAGAGGCACATTAAGGTCCTGGAGTGGCCTAGCCAGTCTCCAGACCTTAATCCCATAGAAAATCTGTGGATGGAGCTGAAGGTTCGAGTTGCCAAACGTCAGCCTCGAAACCTTAATGACTTGGAGAAGATCTGCAAAGAGGAGTGGAACAAAATCCCTCCTGAGATGTGTGCAAACCTGGTGGCCAACTACAAGAAACGTCTGACCTCTGTGATTGCCAACAAGGGTTTTGTCACCAAGTACTAAGTCATGTTTTGCAGAGGGGTCAAATATTTATTTCCCTCATTAAAATGCAAATCAATTTATAACATTTTTGACATGTGTTTTTCTGTTGTTATTCTGTCTCTCACTGTTCAAATAAACCTACCATTAAAATTATAGACTGATCATGTCTTTGTCAGTGGGCAAACGTACAAAATCAGCAGGGGATCAAATGCTTATTTCCCTCACTGTATATATTATTTATATATATATATATATATATATATATATATATATATATATATAGTGGGGGGAAAAAAGTATTTAGTCAGCCACCAATTGTGCAAGTTCTCCCACTTAAAAAGATGAGAGAGGCCTGTAATTTTCATCATAGGTACATGTCAACTATGACAGACAAAATGAGATTTTTTTTTCCAGAAAATCACATTGTAGGATTTTTAATGAGTTTATTTGCAAATTATGGTGGAAAATAAGTATTTGGTCAATAACAAAAGTTTCTCAATACTTTGTTATATACCCTTTGTTGGCAATGACACAGGTCAAACTTTTTCTGTAAGTCTTCACAAGGTTTTCACACACTGTTGCTGGTATTTTGGCCCATTCCTCCATGCAGATCTCCTCTAGAGCAGTGATGTTTTGGGGCTGTCGCTGGGCAACACGGACTTTCAACTCCCTCCAAAGATTTTCTATGTGGTTGAGATCTGGAGACTGGCTAGGCCACTCCAGGACCTTGAAATGCTTCTTACGAAGCCACTCCTTTGTTGCCCGGGCGGTGTGTTTGGGATCATTGTCATGCTGAAAGACCCAGCCACGTTTCATCTTCAATGCCCTTGCTGATGGAAGGACATTTTCACTCAAAATCTCACGATACATGGCCCCATTCATTCTTTCCTTTACACGGATCAGTCGTCCTGGTCCCTTTGCAGAAAAACAGCCCCAAAGCATGATGTTTCCACCCCCATGCTTCACAGTAGGTATGGTGTTCTTTGGATGCAACTCCGCATTCTTTGTCCTCCAAACACGACGAGTTGAGTTTTTACCAAAAGGTTCTATTTTGGTTTCATCTGACCATATGTCCAGACCACCGGCCTGGACATGTACTGGCTTAAGCAGGGGGACACGTCTGGCACTGCAGGATTTGAGTCCCTGGCGGCGTAGTGTGTTACTGATGGTAGGCTTTGTTACTTTGGTCGCAGCTCTCTGCAGGTCATTCACTAGGTCCCCCCGTGTGGTTCTGGGATTTTTGCTCACCGTTCTTGTGATCATTTTGACCCCACGGGGTGAGATCTTGCGTGGAGCCCCAGATCGAGGGAGATTATCAGTGGTCTTGTATGTCTTCCATTTCCTAATAATTGCTCCCACAGTTGATTTCTTCAAACCAAGCTGCTTACCTATTGCAGCTTCAGTCTTCCCAGCCTGGTGCAGGTCTACAATTTTGTTTCTGGTGTCCTTTGACAGCTCTTTGGTCTTGGCCATAGTGGAGTTTGGAGTGTGACTGTTTGAGGTTGTGGACAGGTGTCTTTTATACTGATAACAAGTTCAAACAGGTGCCATTAATACAGGTAACGAGTGGAAGACAGAGGAGCCTCTTAAAGAAGAAGTTACAGGTCTGTGAGAGCCAGAAATCTTGCTTGTTTGTAGGTGACCAAATACTTATTTTCCACCATAATTTGCAAATAAATTCATTAAAAATCCTCAATTTGTCTGTCATAGTTGACGTGTACCTATGATGAAAATGACAGGCCTCTCTCATCTTTTTAAGTGGGAGAACTTGCACAATTGGTGGCTGACTAAATACTTTTTCCCCCACTGTGTATATATATATATATCTATATAATATATTTGCGAGGAAAAAAAACATATTGGGGATTGGAAGGGATGCAGACAATTACATTGATGGAAGTTACAATCTATCTGCAATATTAAAATAAAGTGTCAGCTCATCCAGGCACACTTCAACCCTGTGAGCTGGCTGTGCATCCGTTGATCCATCATGCCCCCCAGTACGCTTGGCTTGCCTGAGAGGCGTTGGGATGGTTAAACTGGTTAGCCTCATCATCACTCAAACAATCAATCTGTCATTCACCAGATTTGTGCTATGGGGTCTCACATGGTAAAGCGTGCCGTCACCGAGATGACGACCATAAGAACCCTGTCAGTCTGTTATCCTGATGAGACCACTTTAACCTGCAGAGGGGATATCTCTACCCTATATTACTCATGGGAATGTTATACATGATCTCATGAACAATGAACTCTCAGTTTAGGTGTGCAGGACACTGATCCAGCTATACCCTCCTCAACTATAAGGAGTATCCCACCGGGCAAAAACAGGTTGAATCAACTTTGTTTCCATGTCATTTCAACAAGGAAATGTAATGTGATGATGAATCAACGTGAAAAACTCATTGGATTTGAAAAAAGTAATCAACGTGGGGGAATTTAGTATTTATTTCACCCAACTTCTAACCTAAATCCAATGACTTAGTGAATTGTTTTGATGATTTCACATTGAATTCACGTTAGTTGACAACTCAAACAAATGCAAATCAAAACTAGACGTTGAACTGAGGTCTGTGCCCAGCGAGATTGCTTCCTGATCAGAGGTCAAATCTGCTGCCCTGAGGCGTGATGACCCATTACCATCCTGACTTACAGTTGCTTTAACCTGAGCAGGGTTAGCAGCAGGCAGGGTCTAGCCACACGTGGGACACATATCTGCACTTGACATCAGGGGAGTGTGTTTGTGGTGTATAGACATACAGTACAAAGGGAGCCCATTGTTTATGTAGTTGTGTGTCAGCTGGAACAGCAGTAGTGATATTCCAGTGCAGCTGGTGTCTAGGGAGGAGGCGGAGAGAGACTGGGGAAGACAGCTGCAGAAGAATCTCTCCCTCCTTTTTTCTTTCTCCTCCTCCCTCTCTACCCGAGGTAAACTCAAGGACCTGGAACCCTCCGAGACCTCCCTAGAGTTCACTGGAATATAGAAGCATAACACTGTGAGGAGATACATACAACCCACGCTGTTGAATCAGGGTATTTACAAACATTGATCACATCTTTACTAATGCTGCAGAAATCTGCTGTAAAGCAGTATCCAAATACATCGGATGTAGTGATCACAATATAGTAGCCATATCTAGGAAAACCAAAGTTCCAAAGGCTGGACCTAATATTGTGTATAAGAGGTCCTATGTTGATGATGTAAATAATATTTGCTGGTCTGTGGTGTGTAATGAGGAGCAACCAGACGCTGCTCTTGACACATTTATGAAATTGCTTACTCCAGTTACTAATAAACATGCACCCATTAAGAATATGACTGTAAAAACTGTTACATTTACATTTGACATTTTAGTCATTTAGCAGACACTCTTATCCAGAGCGACTTACAGTTAGTGAGTGCATACATTTTTTATACAAATCCCTGTGGATTGCTGAGGAATTGAAAATTGTTATGGTTGAGAGGGATGAGGCAAAAGGAATGGCAAATAAGTCTGGCTGCATAACCGATTGGCAAACCTACTGCAAATTGAGAAATCATGTGACTAAACAGAACAAAACGAAGAAGAAACTATACTATGAAACAAAGACAAATCATATAAAGAACGATAGTAAAAAAGCTTTGGAGCAGCTTAAATGACATTTTGGGCAAAAAGGCCAACTCAGCTCCATCATTCATTGAATCTGATGGCTCATTCATTACAAAACCCACTGATATTTCCAACTACTTTAATGATTTTTTTCATTGGCAAGATTAGCAAACTTAGGCATGACATGCCAGCAACAAACGCCGAACCTACACATCCAAGTATAACTGACCAAATTATGAAAGACAAGCATTGTGATTTTGAATACGGTAAAATGAGTGTGGAAGAGGTAAAAACATGATTGTTGTCTATCAACAATGACAAGCCACCTGGGTCTGACAACTTGGATGGAAAATTACTGAGGATGATAGTGGACGATATTGCCACTCCTATTTGCCATCTCTTCAATCTAAGCTTACAAAAAAGTGTGTGCCCTCAGGCCTGGAGGGAAGTAAAAGTAATTCCACTACCCAAGAACAGTAAAGCACCCTTTACTGGCTCAAATAGCTGACCAATCAGCCTGTTATCAACCCTTAGTAAACTTTTTGAAAAAATGGTGTTTGACCAGATACAATGCCATTTTACAGTAATAAATTAACAACAGACTTTCAGCACGCTTACAGGGAAGGGCATTCAACATTCACGGTACTTACACAAATGACTGATGATTGGCTGAGAGAAATTGAAAATTAAAACGATCGTAGGAGCTGTTTTGTTAGACTTCAGTGCGGCTTTTGACATTATCGATCATAGTATGCTGCTGGAAAAATGTAGATGTTATGGCTTTATTGTGGATTGAGAGTTACCTGTCTAACAGAACACAGAAGGTGTTCTTTAATGGTAGCCTCGCCAACATAATCCAGGTAGAATCAGGCATTCCCCAGGGCAGCTGTCTAGGTCCCTTACTTTTTTCAATCTTAACTAATGACCTGCCAATGGCTTTGAGTTAAGCCTGTGTGTCTGTATGCAGATGACTCAACGCTATACACGTCAGCTACTACAGCGAGTGAAATCACTGCAACACTTAACAAAGAGCTGCAGTCAGTTTCAGAATGGGTGGCAAGAAAGAAGTTAGTCCTAAATATTTCAAAAACTAAAAGCATTGTATTTGGGACAAATCATTCACTAACCCTAAACCTCAACTAAATCTTGTAATGAATCGTGAAAATTGAGCAAGTTGAGGAGACTAAACTGCTTGGAGTAACCCTTGATTGTAAACTGTTATGGTCAAAATATATTGATGCAACACTAGCTAAGAGGGGGAGAGGTCTGTCCATAATAAAGCACTGTCTGCCTTCTTAACAACAATATCAACAAGGCAGGTCCTACAGGCCCTAGTTTTGTCACATCTGGACTACTGCCCAGTCGTGTGGTCAGGTGCCACAAAGAGGGACTTGGGAAAATTACACCTGACCCAGAACAGGGCAGCACAGCTGGCCCTTCAATGTACACGTACAGTGGGGAGAACAAGTATTTGATACACTGCCGATTTTGCAGGTTTTCCTACTTACAAAGCATGTAGAGGTCTGTAATTTTTATCATATGTACACTTCAACTGTGAGAGACATAATCTAAAAAGAAAATCACATTGTATGATTTTTAAGTAATTAATTTTCATTTTATTGCATGACATAAGTATTTGATTACCTACCAACCAGTAAGAATTCCGGCTCTCACAGACCTGTTCGTTTTTCTTTAAGAAGCCCTCCTGTTCTCCACTCATTACCTGTATTAACTGCACCTGTTTGAACACGTTACCTGTATAAAAGACACCTGTCCACACACTCAATCAAACAGACTCCAACCTCTCCACAATGGCCAAGACCAGAGAGCTGTGTAAGGACATCAGGGATAAAATTGTAGACCTGTACAAGGCTGGGATGGGCTACAGGACAATAGGCAAGCAGCTTGGTGAGAAGGCAACAACTGTTGGCACAATTATTAGAAAATGGAAGAAGTTCAAGATGACGGTCAATCACCCTCGGTCTGGGGCTCCATGCAAGATCTCACCTCGTGGGGCATCAATGATCATCAGGAAGGTGAGGGATCAGCCCAGAACTACACGGCAGGACCTGGTCAATCACCTGAAGAGAGCTGGGACCACAGTCTCAAAGAAAACCATTAGTAACACACTACGCCGTCATGGATTAAAATCCTGCAGCGCACGCAAGGTCCCCCTGCTCAAGCCAGCGCATGTCCACGCCCGTCTGAAGTTTGCCAATGACCATCTGGATGATCCAGAAGAGGAATGGGAGAAGGTCATGTGGTCTGATGAGACAAAAATAGAGCTTTTTGGTCTAAACTTCACTCGCTGTGTTTGGAGGAAGAAGAAGGATGAGTACAACCCCAAGAACACCATCCCAACCGTGAAGCATAGAGGTGGAAACATCAGTCTTTGGGGATTATTTTCTGCAAAGGAGACAGGACGACTGCACCGTATTGAGGGGAGGATGGATGGGGCCACGTATCGCGAGATCTTGGCCAACAACCTCCTTCCCTCAGTAAGAGCATTGAAGATGGGTCGTGGCTGGGTCTTCCAGCATGACAACGACCCGAAACACACAGCCAGGGCAACTAAGGAGTGGCTCCATAAGAAGCATCTCAAGGTCCTGGAGTGGCCTAGCCAGTATCCAGACCTGAACCCAATAGAACATCTTTGGAGGGAGCTGAAAGTCTGTATTGCCCAGCGACAGCCCCGAAACCTGAAAGATCTGGAGAAGGTCTGTATGGAGGAGTGGGCCAAAATCCCTGCTGCGGTGTGTGCAAACCTGGTCAAGACCTACAGGAAACGTATAATCTCTGTAATTGCAAACAATGGTTTCTGTACCAAATATTAAGTTCTGCTTTTCTGATGTATCAAATACTTATGTCATGCAATAAAATGCAAATTAATTACTTAAAAATCATACAATGTGATTTTCTGGATTTTTGTTTTAGATTCCGTCTCTCACAGTTGAAGTGTACCTATGATAAAAATTACAGACCTCTACATGCTTTGTAAGTAGGAAAACCTGCAAAATCGGCAGTGTATCAAATACTTGTTCTCCCCACTGTATAGCTAACATTAATAATATGCATGTCAATCTCTCATGGCTCAAAGTAGAGGAGATTGACTTCATCTCTACTTGTTTTTGTAAGAAGTATTGACATGTTGAATGCACCGAGCTGTCTGTTTAAACTACTAGCACACAGCTCAGACACCCTTCACAGTCCCCAAGTCCAGAACAGACTATGGGAGCCGCACAGTACTACATAGAGCCATGGCTACATGGAACTCTATTCCATATCAAGTAACTCACGCATGCAGTAAAATCAGAAAAAAACATAGAAATACACCTTATGTAACAGTGAGGACTGTGAAGAGTCACACACACAGGTACAAACACACACAACATACACACTATACACACACGTACACCTGGATTGTGTTGTAGTAGAGTAGTGGACGGAAGGCACACACTTAATGTATTGTGAAATCTGTTGTAAAATGTATGTTTAAAATGTGTATTATAATGTATATGTTACGTTCCCCAGCAAGAAAACCGAATAATGTCACTCAAACAGAAGGGGGAACTAACAAAAAATCACTGAATTTGCCCAAGAAGAGGCAATCAAAAGAAAAACCTACACCTAACTTAAAGACAGGAAGCAAACCAAAAAAGTGGAGCAAAACGAAATCAGATAAAATATTGTTTGTCTAGAAATCAAAATAGGGAGAGCCAACTAAAGGTGTTAACCCTCCGCATCTATCAAGACAACTTAAATAGCACCTGGGCCAGCACAGGTGAAACACCTTCCCACTAACGAGATGGCAAATAGCACAGGTGTAACACATACTGACTAACAAGATGACGTCAATCGGTGCACCCTACGTGCTATAAGTCTAACCTCAAAACATAAATGGAAAAACCAAAGTCTGTAATAGTATATTACTGCCTTAATCTTTGCTGGACTCCAGGAAGAGTAGCTGCTGCCTTGGCATGTTTGCTGGCTAGCTGGGGAGGGAGGAAAAGAAAGAGGTGAAGGGTCACATACTGGTCCAGGGATGAGTGGAGGCTCCATGTTCAGGAATTACACTTTCACTACATGGAGTATTGACTATTCAGTGAGGTGAAACCTTCAGAATGTTGCAGAATGTAGAAAGAAATGTAATAAATAGAGCCGACTCATTTCCGCAGGTTGGCATTATTGGGATGACTCGTATTGGAAGCAGCTCTGCAGGGTAGTCACTAGCTGGGCACAGCCACAGTCATAAAATCTGATTTTACACCTAACCACACTGCTAACCTTATGCCTAACCCTTACCTTTTCATGAATAATTATGATATACAGCCAATTTTGACTTTGCAGCTGGCCCATTTAGTGAAAATCGCTCAGTTCTGCCTCCAAGACAAGATCAAAGAAAATAAAAGTTTATTGGTCACGTACACAGTTTTGCAGATGTTAGCGCCGGCGCAGCAAAATGCTTATGTTTCTAGCTGTATACAGATGTACAGATTCATCCCAATAAAACGTCAACCGGCCTCATTTCCCATTGAGCATGACAATCATTTGTACATTTCTGAATGTTCTTTAATGTTGCACCCTCCTAAACGGGCCCAGGTTTAGTGCCGTTTACTTTAGTTTGTCATACATGGGAAGGGCAGAGTGTGCGTCAGTCTTTAAACAAACTGGTTGTGTCTGGTTTACAGTTTATGGAGACACAAAACCAGTTTGAGAAAATGGAGCCAAAACCTGAGGCTAGCAACAGTTGTTTACAGCTATGACACTTTATACTACTCTGATAGAGGTAACATCTTCTGTTTCATGTCACAGGCATATTTCATCCCTCTAAGTTGTGCCTAGCAAGTGCAGGGGAACAGCTAGAGACTATATCCACATTAAAGAGTCGTTATCGTCCTCAGTTCTTTAAGTTCATGATCTTAAGTAAAAAAAGCATTGTACTTTTATGGTAAAACCCAATTAACTAATTACACTAGCTTGATTAAATGGATCTGGATTTAAATCCCGTGTTTTACTGAATCAGTTACTGGAGATTTGTTTTTCCACTTCTCAGATTTTGTCACAAGTTCCTCAGACGTCATAGCAACCATTTTAAAGACAAAAAACATGAATAAACTGAGGACATAGTTCAAAATGTTTGTTTTAATTCAAACGCATTTCAATTATACAAACTACTAAGAACCAGCTTGACAAATGTGATTGTTTACTATACATAACGTGCTTCAAAAAAAAAATACATCAAAATGCTCCAAAAACGGTTCTGTACAATCTATTTACATTATCAACATGTACATACAAATTCCTTCTTGAGAGGAATCGAAGGCACCAGTCCATGGATTCCAGCATGGGATGCAATAAGCATAAAAAAAAAACAGACATTTTGTCTCACTGCAATGAGCGATAAAATGAAGCCCTGTAGCTCAGTTGGTAGAGCATGGCGCTTGCAACGCCAGGATTGTGTGTTTGATTCCCACGGGGGGCCAGTATGAAAAATGTATGCACTCACTAACTGCAAGTCGCTCTGGATAAGAGCATCTACTAAATGACTAAAATGTAAATGTAATAGAGTAGACTTATTACATAACTGTCATTGATAAAGTGTTAACATGGTATTTTAAAGTATAAAAGCTGACATGGTTGAGTCTAGACTTTAATGGTTAGACTGAAGCATTTGGCAGTAAAGATGATCAAATTACTGAGAACTAGAGAGAGGTCCAAATACTGTGTTAAATGGCTGGTGCAAAAAGACTGACAACCTAAGAATAGCACAATGTGCTGTACAGTATCTACAAACACTATCATAGAATGGGCTCTAGAAATTGGTACTGACTGGGGAATGTTTCAGCAGGTCGCCATTGGTAACCATTCTCACACTCAAAATCAAGTTTCAATCCTTCATTTCAACATTTAAAAGTGTCAATATTTGAGATCCATCATTGTAATGTTGAGCATGCAGGACAAATCATGTTCATTGTCCTCCATCCCCTTATTGTCATCCAAGCTTCTCAGACTAACCCGACCAGCCACAGCAATCCAGAACATTCAGATCAGGTGACCATGTTGTAATTCTGCTTTCAGAGAGTGTACGCAGGTAGACCTACTTTGGCAATTCCATGTATGAGAACTCAAATCAGCTGTACTTCGACTTAAGGTCCTCCCCTGTGTGAATTCCACAGTGATTGTTATTTGATTCTTTGGATCCTTTTTCCATCTAGAAAAACAGGTAAGTGCAGTCCAAGGCACATGTTAGTGTCACAAAGTGGAAGTTGAGAAAGTTGATGATGGCTCTGACTGCTACACTATAGTTCCAGGTTTGGATGAGCCCTCGTGCCAGTAAAGTCTCTGGTCATCTGGATCCAAGCTGCAGTTCGTTTGGCTGTTGATGTATGTTTCTATTTGGCTGTTAATGTATGTTTCTGTTTGGTTCACATCTACATTGGATCTGCAACACATACAGGACGTAAACAGGTTAGGCTAGCAACAAAACATAGCTGGTAACACAATCCAAGCAAAGAGACATCTCCACTAGTGAAAAGTTATGAGTAATTTAACCCTGGGTTGTTACTTAATTGGAATACAGCACTGGAGAAATGAAATTTAACACTCCAACTTCAAGATAATTCTATCTCAGTTTGAAAATGACAAAGGTGTTTGTGTGTTTCACCCAGGATTAAACTATTCGCATACCTTAAAACAAAGCAGATGGACAGATGAACAACAAGCATCAAACACACGCACCATTCAAATATCCAATATGCAGGGTCACTTTCCTTCTTCCACAGATACCACCACTTCCAGAGCAGCTGCCCCACCACCACCACCAGTGGACACCACCATAGAGTAAAGAGTAGTAGGACAACCAAAGCAGTTTGGTGTTTTTTTTTTTTTTAGTGCCACGTACAAAATGAGTCACCACCAACACCATAGAATCTGTGGGGGTAGTTTGTTTCTTCTCTCACCCTTTCTTTAGTGCGGTGCCTTTGATTAGGCTGTTTCATTTCGCTGGTCAGAAGAACTCAGTACCATGACAGGCACCAGCATCAAACCTCTCTAATGACCCTGGAGCCACTGTTGGCCCCGGCACCAGTCTATCACAGCTCCTCCACCCATACCCTGCTGGGGGACATCTGTGCACGAGAGGGTCAAAATGAGTGATAGTGAAAGAGGGAGAGGGGGAGGAGACAGCCGGGGTAACAGACCGTTTAAGTGGTGTATGTATGTCTATGCACACCCTTTAAGAGAAATGTGACCGCTGGATGACAATTTGGTATGGCAGCAGAAAGAGAGGGCAGATATGAACAACACTCGTAAAAGCCATGCAGTTACCTTATCATAGAGAGGGAGACAGCCCAAACAAACAGCTTTGATACTAATTGAAAAAGAGAAGCCCAAAGCACAGACCAGGACATTTTTTAGCTCACTTAAAAAAAAACAAGCAAGCAATGAAGTCACGCTGAGGACAGACTGATAAGCAAACCCACAGACAGGCCTGGTAGCTGGTTACTTACTACTATCGCGGGCTACACTTAGCAAAGGAGTCTTTACCAAGCCTCTGGCTTCTGGAGTTGTGGGGCTGCTGCAGGGGACTGGAGCCCTGGCCCACCTGCCCTGGCCCTGGCCCTGGCCCTGGCCCCGGGCCCAGCCGGAGCCCACAGCGAGGGGGGGAGGAAGGGAAGGAGGAGAGGAGGGAGGAGGTGGAGGAGAAAGCGCTAGCAGGGACAAAGGCACAGCACCTCTGTCTGTCAGGGCTGTACCAAGAGCCCTTAGAGTGCTTGGAGGAGGAGCAAGAGGAGCCGTATCTATGAAGAGAGCAGCCCAGTGGACAGTTAAAGCAGGAGAAGAAGAACCACCATTCCTAAGGCCAGTAAGATGAAGAGCTAACCATTGGCTGCACAGAAGGCCGCTATAATGCAATTCAAGCAGCCACGCTAATTGGCCTGTGAGTGAGTGAGCACCAACTATCAAACTGTTTTCAATACTTCAGGGACATCTCATGGTCAGCAAGGGAATGTTAGACACACAGGTCACAATGGTGTGTGGCCGATAAAACCAAAGCGCAGCTGAATTTTTTCCAGCGAGCATCCATTCTCCACAATGACATAGTAGTGGTCTTTAGCTCCATGGTTAAGTAGGATCAGGGAGGGCCAATTAGATAAGCAGCTGAATTGGGACTAACAGTTGCTTCTCTCACCTGCTGTGGGCGGGGTGGCTGTAGTGAGCGGTGCCGTAGGAGGGGTAAGGCTGCTGCACCGGCAGGGGCATGTCGAACTCTGACATACCTCCTCCCAGGTGATCGCGCCAGCCTCCTGCTGTGGAGGACTGCTGTGACGAGACTGGAACAGAAACAGGAAGAAAGAAAAGTTAGAATAGGACGATTTATATCTCTAAGATATAGAACGCTAATGAGTGACTGAATGTTAGCATTCATTGACATGCTTGAATGCAGAGTTGGCTGATGCGTGTCGTTTTGCATTGCACATTCAAGTGAAACTAAATAATTGCCTTTGACTAACAGACTGGAATTTCATTCTGTTTGCATGTGAGATGAGGGAGTTGACAGGCTGTCTGTACCTGAGGAGTAGGACGTGGTCCTGCTGTAGGGAGCTGGCATGGTCTGGTAACCCAGGCTCTGCTGGGAACCCCTCTGGTTGTAGTCATATGCCTGTGGTTGCTTGTGGCTTGCGTTGCGGTGGTACCAGCCTTTCAGGTGCTCTGCCACCAGCGCCTTCTGGATGTTCTTGGTCACGTGTTCCGTCCGGGGCGGAGCTTGACGGTTCCTGGGTGGCCTCAGGGTGGCGTAGGGGTTCTGGGCCATACTGTCTATCTCGTCGTCACCATAGCGACTGCTGTACGCATCATGTCCGTGGTAGGCCGGCGTGGCGTGGTACGAGGGGTTGACGTTGTAGTGACCCTCTACCTCGCTGTCGTACATGTACACTCGGTTAGAGTAGGGCTCTGGTTCTGTGTAGCTGGGGTAACCCGTCACGTAGTAGGCCGTGGTGGTGGGTCGCGGTGCCCGGGGGGGCTGGTATGTGTTGTAGCAGGCATCAGCCTGTGCCAAGTTGGGCATGCTGCCCGTGTTGGTGTAGATGTTGCCCTTCCTGCCACGCCGGCGGTCCCTGGGGCGGTGGGTATGGTTCCCAGGCGCTGAATACTCCGCGCTGGATTGGCTGGTGTAGGATGAGCCGTCATCCAGGACCTCTGTGCTGTTGCTGCGGCGGAACGGGACGAACGCTGGCGCCGAGGGTGTGGTCTCTTGAGACTGGGACTCCAGACTGCCACTCCGCTGGCGGAAATGCTGGGGGTCGTCATCCGACCTGGGAACGAACAACACCATGATGAACAACATGATCCTCTGTCCTCCTTATATACAGCGCAATATTGATCACTACCTGACATAGGGTTAGAAATCCCATCCAGAAGTTATACAGAGAACAAAAGGTCTAGACAGGATGCTAGTCTAATTGGGGCTCCTGGCTGGTGTTGAGGGAGATGTGTTAGTGAACATCAGAGGCAGCTTTGTATGTGAGGGGTGTATGGAGGGCATGGAGGCCAGGGCCCGTACTCACAAAGCGTTTCAGAGTAGAAAATTGGTCATAAGTGCTGAGAACAGACATTTTACTCCTACTCTTATGGGTAAAAATAAAAGCTATGAATAAAGCCTCTTTAGTAATAAGAGTCCCACCTAGTCGACATATTTAGGAGACCTCATGAGCTGTCCTAACCAGTTAAGAGTTACCAGCAGGTGTCTTGATAATAGAAAAATGCAGCAAATCAGTGGTTCCTGTTTTGATATTTCTATATGATCAACCCAGAAATAATCTACACCTACATGCAACAGTATTTGTTGCGCTTTTGACGATTTCACATGAGGCCTATTTCACATGATATGCCTAAATAAATCATGTTTTTCTTTCGATTATTGAATTACCTACATCATATCATTTCAAGTTATCCCTTTGGAGGGCAGCATCACGTTGTTAAAACAGATGTCTAAATTGGGCATGCCTTTACGTTTGGCAATTGAATGCGTCTAGATACTAGGGCTTATGTTAACTTGATTGTCTTCGATGAAAGTTACAGACCTTTCAAACGTTGTATGCAACATTAAATCGGCAAGTGACTTGATGCCTACCGTGCCAAAACGATTTAGAGTTGTTAGACGGGAGTGACAAGTGTGTTGATAAACATTCAGCTGTTAACAATCAGAATTTGTTAAAAAAAAGCCTTATGCACGCCAACATATTAGGCAATAATAAAAGTAGGCAAAGTGATCGTGTCAGGCTAAAATTACATCAAACATTTTACCATTGCAACATTTGATGTACAGTCACATTCACCGTGGTTGTCTAAAGGGTGCTATTTAGTTCACAGCAGACTATGCCTCATCGCAATTGGTTATTCCACATCATTTGCAACATGTCAATGAGCGTCATCACCATCTTTACTTTGCGGTACCTCAAACTGTCATGATTATCAGCTGAAAAACATTTACAATTTGATTTTACATCTGGCTCAGAGTGTGTCTGAGCAGTCTCTTAACATCATCCTACTCTGAGCTGGGAGTTTTTTTTGTCTTAAAACAGGTTTGAATAGGAGTCCTAGGACTTTTTCTGAGATGCTTTGTGGATACGGTCCTGGCCTACCTGAACTGGGTGCTGCTGTAGGCGTTGCGATTGAGGAGGGGGGTGGGAGGCATGCTGTGTGCAGAGGCAGGCTTGTAAGGGCTGCTGTGGCTCGATAAGGCATCTCTGTGATTGTAGTGGAAAGGTTCCTGGACTTCGCCATAATTTAATCTGAAACACAAATAAGAACCATGCTTTTCACAGACTTGACTTCCTCAGGGTGGAGCTTGAATCATGATTACATGGCCTCTCCCTCTCCTCGCCACTCTAAACATAATCGTAAAAGCCTTGGTTTCTTGCACGTTAATATCCGAAGCCTCCTCCCTAAGTTTGAGTTATTCACTGCGTTAGCACACTCAGCCAACCCTGATGTTCTAGCAGTGTCTGAATCCTGGCTTAGGAAGGCCACCAAAAATGCAGAAATGTCCACCCCCAACTACAACATTTTCCGTCTCGATAGAACTGCCAAAGGGGTTGGGGTTGCAATCTACTGTAGAGATAGCCTGCAGAGCTCTATCGTACTATCCAGGTCTGTGCCCAAACAGTTTGAGCTTCTACTTCTAAAAATCCACCTTTCCAGAAATAAGTCTCTCACTGTTGCCGCTTGCTACAGACCCCCCTCAGCCCCGAGCTGTGCCCTGGACACCATATGTGAACTGATTGCCCCCCATCTATCCTCAGAGCTCGTACTGATTGGTGACCTAAACTGGGATATGCTTAACACCCCGGCCAACCTACAATCTAAACTAGATGCCCTCAATCTCACACAAATTATCAACGAACCTACCAGGTACAACCCTAAATCTGTAAACATGGGCACCCTCATAGATATCATCCTGACAAATTTACCCTCTAAATACACCTCCGCTGTATTCAACCAGGATCTCAGCGATCACTGCCTTATTGCCTGCGTCCGTAATGGGTCCGCGATCAAACGACCACCCCTCATCACTGTCAAACGCTCCCTAAAACACTTTAGCGAGCAGGCCTTTCTAATTGACCTGGCCCGGGTATCCTGGATGGATATTGACTTCATTCCGTCAGTAGAGGATGCCTGGTTATTCTTTAAAAGTGCTTTCCTCTCAATCTTAAATAAGCATGCCCCATTCCCATTCAAAAAATTCAGAACTAAGAACAGATATAGCCCCTGGTTTTCCTCAGACTTGACTGCCCTTGACCAGCACAAAAACATCCTGTGGCGTACTGCATTAGCATCGAACAGCCCCCGCGATATGCAACTTTTTAGGGAAGTCAGGAACCAATATACACAATCAGTTAGGAAAGCAAAGGCTAGCTTTTTCAAACAGAAATTTGCATCCTGTAGCACTAACTCCAAAAGGTTTTGGGACACTGTAAAGTCCATGGAAAATAAGAGCACCTCCTCCCAACTGCCCACTGCACTGAGGCTAGGAAACACTGTCACCACCGATAAATCGAGAATTTCAACAAGCATTTTGCTACGGCTAGCCATGCTTTCCACCTGGCTACCACTACCCCGGCCACCAGCTCTGTACCCTCCGCTGCAAATTGCCTCTGGCCGTCTCTATGGGCGTGCCACAGGGTTCAATTCTCGGGCCGACTCTATTCTCTGTGTATATCAATTATGTCGCTCTTGCTGCTGGTGACGCTCGGATCCACCTCTATGCGGACGACACCATTTTGTATACATCTGGCCCTTCATTGGACACTGTTAACAAACCTCCAAACGAGCTTCAACGCCATACAACACTCTTTCCGTAGCCTCCAACTGCTCTTAAACACTAGTAAAACTAAATGCATGCTCTTCAACCGAACGCTGCTTGCACCCGCCCACCCGACTAGAATCACTACTCTCGGCGGGTCTGACCTAGAGTATGTGGACAACTACAAATACCTAGGTGTCTGGTTAGACTGTAAACTCTCCTTCCAGACTCACATTAAGCATCTCCAATCAAAAGTTAGATCTAGAATCGGCTTCCTATTTCGCAACAAAGCCTCCTTCACTCATGCTGCCAAACATGCCCTCGTAAAACTGACTATCCTACCGATCCTTGACTTCGGCGATGTCATTTACAAAATAGCCTCCAACACCCTACTCAGCAAATTGGATATAGTCTATCACAGTGCCATCCGTTTTGTCACCAAAGCCCCATATACTACCCACCATTGTGACCTGTACGCTCTTGTTGGCTGGCCCTCACTACATATTCGTCGCCAAACCCACTGGCTCCAGGTCATCTATAAATCACTGCTAGGCAAATCCCTGTCTTATCTTAGCTCACTGGTCACCATAGCAACACCCACCCGTAGTCTGCGCTCCAGCAGGTATATCTCACTGGTCATCCCCAAAGCCAACACCTCCTTTGGCCGCCATTCCTTCCAGTTCTCTGCTGCCAATGACTGGAACGAACTGCAAAAATCTCTGAAGCTGGAGACACTTATCTCCCTCACTAACTTTAAGCATCAGTTGTCAGAGCAACTTACCGATCACTGCACCTGTACACAGCCTTTCTGAAATTAGCCCACCCAACTACCTCATCCCCATATTGTTATTTATTTAGCTAATTTGCACCCCAGTATCTCTATTTGCACATCATCTTTTGCACATCTATCATTCCAGTGTTATACGAAATTGTAACTATTTTGCACTATGGCCTACTTACTGCCTTACCTCCATAACTTACTACATTCGCACACACTGTTTATATATTTTCTGTTGTATTTTTGACTTTGTTTTGTTTACCCCATATGTAACTCTGTGTTGTTGTTTTTAATCGCACTGCTTTGCTTTATCTTGGCCAGGTCACAGTTGTAAATGAGAACTTGTTCTCAACTGGCTTACCTGGTTAAATAAAGGTGAAATAAAACAATTTAATAAAAAATAAACGCTGTATCCTCGCGTGCTGCAATTTCAGAATTTTCACCTGGATGACTGCCATTTCATAGCTCATTGATCTTTCTCTTCATGGAACAGTAAACAAATAACATTACCAAACAGTAGCAGTAGGAAACCTAAATGAATCACTGACTCCTGCTCTCCTCTGTCCCAGCAGCATATCATCCAAGTCATTTGGTAAATGTTCACGCAGTGAGCGAATACGTTCAAATCTAGAGTTTCTAGGACAGCTTTCCGGTCCCAGACTATTTTCCCCTCCTTGGGATTGTGGTTTGTTCCTTAGCAGGCAGAGACATGCTTTCTGCTGTCAATTTTTTTAACATGGAGCGTGTTTGGTCAGATAAGAGGAGATTGTGGGGGCAGCAGGAGAGAAGGAGGAGGCTGGTAGGAATGCAGGCAGCTCTCCCTGGTTCTCCTCTACAGGTCTATACTGGCTGCTGCTCCCTGGGCCCCAAGAATAACAGTCTGAAACAGACTGGATAACAAAACAACCCAGAGCCAGGAGAGCTGGAGCCTGAAGAGCTGTAGCCAGTGGCCAGCCCCTTGCCAGAGCACCTACCTGCTGTTGGGGCTGAGGTCCTGAGGTTGGTCGTGGGCTGAGGTCAGTTGGTCAGGCTGGTAGTGGAGGCTCAGGGTTTCTGAGTGGTGGGGCTGGGGAGAGTACTGCACCGAATGGGACCGCTGCCTCTGGCCTCCCAGATCCTCGTCTGAAACACACAGCGGAACAGAAGGAACTGTCATCGTCACAGCCTGCTAAAAGCTATGGGGATGCTACAGATGTGTACAGAGAGGTTTAGCTAATGTATGTATGATATAACGTCCGCAGCACTCACCATCGTCCAGAGTAAGACTGTTGGACAGTGAGCTGAGTTCAGCAAGGTTCATATCATCTGAGAAAAGGGGAGAAACGGAGGTTAACACATGCTCGCGTTGTTGGGCTTTTCATTAGAAGCCACATGTCCTGAAGTCTTCTTTCTTTCAGACTAGTACAGACAAGGTGCTGCAGGCAGGAATTCTAATATTCCTCTGTAAGCTACATTCACTATAAACCATGTTATCACTGTGACTGTATGCAATGTCTGGCTGTTGGTATGGCATGGTATAGGCTACCTGCTATGATTATTGATGCTCTCTGGGTGGGCTTCTTGCCCGTCCTGATCCTGTATTCGTTGATCTCCTCCTCAATCTCCTGCAGCTTCCTCATGGTATCCAGGCAGTTCCTCCTCCTCTTCTTCTTCACAGTCTTACAGAGCTCAGCCTCGTTGGCCAGTTTCTTGGCTGCCTCCACGATCTTCTGCTGCAGGGCAAACCTGCTCTCCAGGTTTCTGAGATGGGGATCCTGCAGGACAACACACAGTATAAACAGATGAGATTAGTAATTTACACACAGGCATGCAGATCAGTGCAAAGAGGATTTTCACAGGATAAAATAAGCATATTCATCACTAGAAATTCCTTATCCTGGCCGAATATAGAGAATGTACTCTATATATATTATTAAAATGTTGCATTACAATGTAAATTAAGTATTTAGATTTATTAGCCAAAAGAACACATATTTATGACAGCCAGTGCTCCCATCCTGTGACTGCCATACTAACCGCATCATAGGGGAAGAGGTCGTCCAGTTTGAAGGCTGTTCCCATGCGCCGACGCACCGCGGGGGGCTTTTCACCCGAGGCCAGAGGGTACTCTTTAGGCAGCCTGCCTGTCAGCTCCTGGAAAAACAAAAAGAGAACAATCAGCTGTGATAAAATCTACTTGAAATGATTTAATTCAATACCTTGAGACTGATGAAGATGCTTACAGCTTCTCGCAGGCAGATCTTCTTGAGCTCCTCCAGTTTCGGAGTCAAAGTGTCCTGCAGGTCCTTCTCTTTCTTCTTCAGGTCAGCAATCTTCTCCTTCTTCAGCTCCTCGCTCACCTCAGAGTCTCCTGACCCTGCATCAGGCAGACATTCTATTAAGACCATTATGACCACTTTAATCTCATCTAATCACCATTTGTCTTAATGGAGTCTATAGGACAGATATGTCCGTCAAGCATTGTCCGTTGTTAGCTCATTGTCAACCTGCTGAGATGAGGGATCCGTTGCTGGCCATGATGAGATGGTCTTTACTCTCCATGGTAAACAGCTTACTGATCCTGGGCACGCCGATCTCTGTCAGGTCCATGGCGATGTCACTCAAATTTCTGTCCGTGGTAACTTTGGACTGGAGAGAGGAAGAAGAAAGTTAAGAGACGGAGAAGGTAACAGTCACACATCAGTATTTCTTCTTAAATGACTGCGCCGCGAGATAACAGCCTTATTTGCATGCTTCAGTTCAGGCTGGGAGAGGAGCCCTCTCTCTCTCTCAGCACTATTCCTGGATGAGCACCATCTCCTTCTGAAAGGCTAAAAAACCCATCTGACTGCAGCCACACACACACTCATTCACCACCCTCGGAGCAACTATCCTCGCTCACACTCAGCTTGTGTAATGACAGTAATGCAAAGTAACCCACTAAAATATGCACCATCCAAACAAACGTGTCAAAAAATGGCCTTCCGTTGATTAATCAAATAGAGCAGCCGACATTAAATCAATAATCACCACAGCTATGCTTAGGCTATTCTAAGAATACTATAATATGCATAAGTTAAATGGGGCAGAGACATTAGGGCTGTCCCCAACAAAAAATAATCTTGGTCGACCAAGAGTCGTCGGTTCTTTCGACCAATCGATTGGTCGAAACGCTAAAATGTGTATTGTTCCATATATACACACATTCTATGTGTTTTAATCAAATCAACTACAATTGAAGTCGGAAGTTTACATACACCTTAGCCAAATACATTTAAACTCAGTTTTTCACAATTCCTGACATTTAATCCTAGTACAAATTCCCTGTCTTAGGTCAGTTAGGATCACCACTTTATTTTAAGAATGTGAAATGTCAGACAGTAGAGTAGAGAGAATGATTTCTTTCAGCTTTTATTTATTTCATCACATTCCCAGTGGGTCAGAAGTTTACATACACTCAATTAGTATTTGGTAGCATTGCCTTTAAATTGTTTAACTTGGGTCAAACGTTTTGGGTAGCCTTCCACAAGCTTCCCACAATAAGTTGGGTGAATTTTGGCCCATTCCTCCTGACAGAGCTGGTGTAAGTGAGTCAGGTTTGTAGGCCTCCTTGCTCGCACACGCTTTTTCAGTTCAGCCCACACATTTTCTATAGGATTGAGGTCAGGGCTTTGTGATGGCCACTCCAATACCTTGACTTTGTTGTCCTTAAGCCATTTTGCCACAACTTTGGAAGTATGCTTGGGGTCATTGTCCATTTGGAAGACCCATTTGCGACCAAGCTTTAACTTCCTGACTGATGTCTTGAGATGTTGCTTCAATATATCCACATAATTTTCCTTCCTCATGATGCCATCTATTTTGTGAAGTGCACCAGTCCCTTCTGCATCAAAGCACCCCCACAGCATGATGCTGCCACCCCCGTGCTTCACGGTTGGGATGGTGTTCTTCGGGTTGCAAGCCTACCCCTTTGTCCTCCAAACATAACGATGGTCATTATGGCCAAACAGTTATATTTTTGTTTCATCAGTCCAGAGGACATTTCTCCAAAAAGTACGATCTTTGTCCCCATGTGCAGTTGCAAACCGTAGTCTGGCTTTTTTGTGGCGGTTTTGGAGCAGTGGCTTCTTCCTTGCTGAGCGGCCTTTCAGGTTATGTCGATATAGGACTCGTTTATATAGATACTTTTGTACCTGTTTCCTCCAGCATCTTCACAAGGTCCTTTGCTGTTGTTCTGGGATTGATTTACACTTTTCGCACCAAAGTACGTTCATCTCTAGGAGACAGAACGCGTTTCCTTCCTGAGCGGTATGACGGCTGCGTGGTCCCATGGTGTTTATACTTGCGTACTATTGTTTGTACAGATGAACGTGGTACCTTCAGGCGTTTGGAAATTGCTCCCAAGGATGGACCAGACTTGTGGAGGTCTACAATTCTTTTTCTGAGGTCTTGGCTGATTTTTGATTTTCCCATGATGTCAAGCAAAGAGGCACTGAGTTTGAAGGTAGGCCTTGAAATACATCCACAGGTACACCTCCAATTGACTCAAATGATGTCAATTAGCCTATCAGAAGCTTCTAAAGCCATGACATCATTTTCTGGAATTTTCTGGAATCTGTCTGTAAACAATTGTTGGAAAAATTACTTGTGTCATGCACAAAGTAGATGTCCTAACTGTCTTGCCAAAACTATAGTTTGTTAACAAGAAATTTGTGGAGTGGTTGAAAAACGAGTTTTAATGACTCCAACCTATGTGTATGTAAACTTCCGACTTCAACTGTATATGCACTGAACTTGTCTGATGCTTTAAGCGAACTGTTTGATTAAATAATTAAGACACAAATTACTAGAGGGAGTCCGGCGGGGGAATGTTCACTCGTTGCCCAGGAGGTAAAGGGGAAGTCAGATGTGGGGAATACATTTGACTAGTTTTTTGGACAATTTGAAAAAGTGTAAACAACACTAAATAAGTTATAAATAATACCAGAGGGTGGTCTAACGAAAAAATTTGTAAAGCCTTTATTACAGCATAGCAAAGATTTTAAAAAGCTGAATTTGTGAAATTGTTTATCCGACATGTTCTGGTTGCGTGAGGCTTGGTGCTCACAGAATCAGTAGGCTATTAAACAAACATTCAAAACAGGCAACAGAAGCAGGATCCGTCTTATTTCTGTAGATATATATGGATGATTTATAAAGCCAGGCACATTTAACAGTTAGGCTATTGATTATAGACCTAATTACGTTGGGGTTTCCTCTCCTCACTATTCTTAGACAATTAAGGCAAGGGCTGTTTTCTCATCTTCTTACTCTGCTGCTGCCTCCGCCACATTGTTCTCAACACCAATATGCTGGTTAACTTTGCTATTATGTACATAGCAACATGGTCTAGGAAAAGGCGCCAATTCACCAGCGCACTGATCTTTTTCAGAACAGCAAGCATTTGTTATAAAATAATATTTTGTATTTGTGTTGCACCATTGTTCTTACATAATATAACCATATACAATTTCAGTAGCACATGTCTTTGATTGACTGTGCCATCCCCATGGCCTCCACAATGGATCAGTCCACTCAGACAGGCACCAATCACAGTTGTCTTGTACACCATGATTTAAAAAAACTTTTTTTTCTACTGCTCGACTAAACAAATCTTGCTTATCTTAAACAGCTTATCGACCAAACAATCGACAAAATGGGGTCAGCCATAAGAGACATTAGCAAACAGAGGAGTAAAGGTTAAGACAAGGACAGGAGCAATCAGATGTGGAGTGAGTGAGAGAGAGTGTGGTGGCGGTGACAAGGCCCTGATAAGGCTAGGAACAACACAGAGACACAGATGCAGGTAACGGGATGAGGGTAGGAGAAGAGCAGTAGTGCTGTGTTGCTGACACACTCACTTTGCTCTGCTTCCTGTCCAAATAGAACTGGTGCTGACTGATGGCCATCACCCAGATGGTCTTAATCAGAGAGTGGCTGGCATACCATGTGTGGATGACCAATCCAGTCTGCCCGAATGTACGTCTGGAAACTGTCCTTCTGTGGATTAACAGAGATGACAGATAGACACACAGACACAGTTTTAATCCCTCATGTTACTGCTAGGTAGGAGTAATTTAATCTCTTTAATCCAGACTGACAACACAACAAGTGAATACCTGGATATCTAACTATAGATACACTTTTAATAACATGATGGGTATTGATATCAGAATCATACACAATCAGGGATTAGAAAACAATTACTTGCATAAACTAACCCAATGTCCAAATTTATCTCATGACTGGCTCTGTAATTCAATACATTGATGGGGGAGAGATGCAGCAACATTAAGTCGGTGTTGCACCAGAGATTTTTAATTCCAGCCAAGGTGGCTAGCAGCACCATATTAAACCTGTGATACAGCACTGAGGCTGGAAGTGCTGCAATGTCCTGAGAACACTAACTGCAGCAGTCCTTTACAGCAAGAAGGAAGGCCTTCATTTGACACTAGCAAGATATTGTATTGGAGACAGCTCATTGACACTAGGCTCTGAAATTACACCTGTTGTTATGATTCAGAAAGGCTAGGATCAGAATAGAAGACGACTGATTCCTGGGTCAAGTTCAGTAGGCACAAAACATTTTGAGGTGCTAAAGGAACTGGCCCTTCAGAACACGACCCAGGATCGCTATATGCATCCAGTGTCTGTTCCATCTCACCTGTCAGGGTCGTTCACCTCTACAGCAAATTTCTTCTCACGGAAATATAAATTCTCCAGCTGCTTCCACTGAAACAACTGCAGACAGAGAGAGAAAACAGGACACACCACTTAGTAAATAGTACACTGGACCATGCCTTGTTTGAGTGAGTGGCAGACCTAGAGAGAGATGTGGTTTGATACATCGCTGCAGGAGAACAAACATTTACATCCTTATTTATTCCAAACGGCTTGATGCATCCAATGTGTGGACCATCTAAACTCAAAGACAATGCCACTAGCATGGAAAGACACTAGTTTTGTCCCAGATACACCAGCCCTTCTCTTGCAACATTAACAATAACAGCAGCCTCAGCAGCAGCTGTGAACAGAGGACAGCCACTCAGTCAGGTGGAATTTAGTTACTACTCAGTAGTGAAGCCAGTGTAGCGAGCAAGACTTGCCTAGCAAGAAGCCTCTCATTTCATTCTGCCCTGGAGGGAGAGCACTGAAAACAGGACAAGGAGGAGTGGGGTATTTTAGAGATGGCGCCGGAGAAGATGGCTTCCATTTTACAGCCCTCTAACCAATTGTACTATTGTGTGTTTTTTCGCGTTATTTGTAATTTATTCTGTACATAATGTTTCTGCCATCGTCTCTTATAACCAAAAAGAGCTTCTGGATATCAGGACAGCCATTACTCACCTCGTATTGAAAGGAAAAACAATTATTCAACAAGTCGGACGCGAAGGATATCCTACAGACACCTGACAAGGCCCAAATCCCTGTCATTCGCAGAAGAAAGAGACGGAGATATCGTGGACGTAGGTCGGGGTGCCTTGTAAGGATCCGACGGCGAGCGAGTAAACTGCCTCTTCCATCAATCCTATTAGCCAATGTTCAAACATTTGAAAATTAATTAGATTACCTACAATTACGGTTATCCTACCAACGGGACATTAAAAACTGTAATATCTTGTGTTTCACCGAGTCGTGGCTGAACGACGACATGGACAACATAGAGCTGATGGGATATACGCTACATCGGTAGGATAGAACGGCTGACTCCGGTAAGACAAGGGGTGGCGGTCTGTGTATATTTGTAAACAACAGCTGGTGCACAAAATCAAATACTAAGGAAGTCTCAAGGTTTTGCTCTTATGATAAGCTGTAGACCACACTATTTACCAAGAGAGTTTTCATCTATATTTTTCATAGCTGTCTATTTACCACCACAAACCAATGCTGGCATTAAGATTGCACTCAATGAGCTGTATAAGGCCATAAGTAAACAGGAAAACGCTCATCCAGAGGCAGCGCTCCTAGTGGCCGGGGACTTTAATGCAGGGAAACTTAAATCCGTTCTACGTAATTTCTACCAGCATGTTAAATGTGCAACCAGAGAAAAAATAATAATAATAATATATATATATATATATATATATATATATAAATATAACTCTATACCACCTTTACTCCACACACAGAGATGCATACAAAGCTCTCCCTCGCCCTCCATTTGGCAAATCTGACCATAACTCTATCCTCCTGATTCCTGCTTATAAGCAAAAACTAAAGCAGGAAGCACCAGTGACTTGGTTAATAAAAAAGTGGTCAGATGACGCAGATGCTAAGCTACAGGACTGTTTTGCTAGCACAGACTGGAACATGTTCCGGGATTCTTCAGATAGCATTGAGGAGTACACCACATCAGTCACTGGCTTCATCAGTAAGTGCATCGATGACGTCGTCCCCACAGTAACCGTACGTACATACCCCAACCAGAAGCCATGGATTACAGGCAACATCCGCACTGAGCTAAAGGGTAGAGCTGCCGCTTTCAAGGAGTGGGACTCTAACCCGGACGCTTATAAGAAATCCCACTATGCCCTCAGACGAACCATCAAACAGGCAAAGAGTCAATACAGGACTAAGATTGAATCGTACTACACCGGCTCTGCGGCTCTGACGCTTGTCGGATGTGGCAGGGCTTGAAAACTATTACAGACTACAAAGGAAAGCACAGCCGCGAGCTGCCCAGTGACACAAGCCTACCAGACGAGCTAAACCACTTCTATGCTCGCTTCGAGGCAAGCAATACTGAAGCATGCATGAGAGCACCAGCTGTTCCGGATGACTATGTGATCACGCTCTCCGTAGCCGAAGTGAGTAAGACTTTTAAGCAGGTCAACATTCACAAGGCCGCAGGGCCAGACGGATTACCAGGACGTGTACTCCGAGCATGTGCTGACCAACTGGCAAGTGCCTTCACTGACATTTTCAACATGTCCCTGACTGAGTCTAATACCAACATGTATCAAGCTGACCACCATAGTCCCTCTGCCAAAGGACTCTAAGATAACCTGCCTAAATGACTACCAACCCGTAGCACTCACGTCTGTAGCCATGAAGTGCTTTGAAAGGCTGGTCATGGCTCACATCAACACCATTATCCCAGAAACCCTAGACCCACTCCAATTTGCATACCGCCCCAACAGATCCACAGATGATGCAATCTCTATTGCCCTCCACACTGACCTTTCCCACCTGGACAAGAGGAACACCTACGTGAGAATGCTATTCATTGACTACAGCTCAGCGTTCAACACCATAGTGGCCTCAAAGCTCATCACTAAGCTAAGGATCCTGGGACTAAACACCTCCCTCTGCAACTGGATCCTGGACTTCCTGACGGGCCGCCCCCAGGTGGTAAGGGTAGGTAACAACACATCTGCCACGCTGATCCTCAACACGGGGGCCCCTCAGGGGTGCGTGCTTAGTCCCCTCCTGTACTCCCTGTTCACCCATGACTGCATGGCCAGGCACGACTCCAACACCATCATTAAGTTTGCCGACGACACAACAGTGGTAGGCCTGATCACCGACAACGATGAGACAGCCTATAGGGAGGAGATCAGAGACCTGGCCGTGTGGTGCCAGGGTAACAACCTCTCCCTCAACGTGACCAAGACAAAGGAGATGATTGTGGACTACAGGGAAAAAAAAAAAGAGGACTGAGCACGCCCCCATTCTCATCGACGGGGCTGTAGTGTCCACATCGCCAACAAACTATCATGGTCCAAACACACCAAGACAGTCGTGAAGAGGGCACAACAAAGCCTATTCCCCCGCAGGAGACTGAAAAGATTTGGCATGGGTCCTCAGATCCTCAAAAAGTTCTACAGCTGCACCATCGAGAGCATCCTGACTGGTTGCATCACCGCCTGGTATGGCAACTACTCGGCCTCCGACCGCAAGGCACTACAGAGGGTAGTGCGTACAGCCCAGTACATCACTGGGGCCAAGCTTCCTGCCATCCAGCACCTCTATACCAGGCGGTGTCAGAGGAAGGCCCTCAAAATTGTCAAAGACTCCAGCCACCCTAGTCAGACTGTTCTCTCTGCTACCGCACGGAAAGCAGTACCGGAGCGCCAAGTCTAGGTCCAAAAGGCTTCTCAACAGCTTCTACCCCCAAGCCATAAGACTCCTGAACAGCTAATCATGGCCCCCACCCCCCACCCCACTTTAACTCTACCCACATGTACATATTACCTCAACTAGCTGGTGCCCCCGCACATTGACTCTGCACCGGTACCCCCCTGTATATAGCCTCCCTACTGTTATTTTATTTTACTTCTGCTCTTTTTTTTCTCAACACTTTTTTGTTGTTGTTTTATTTTACTTTTTTTTTTAAATAAAAAATGCTTTGTTGGTTAAGGGCTGTAAGTAAGCATTTCACAGTAATGTCTACACCTGTTTTATTCGGCGCATGTGGCAAATAAAATGATTTAGTGAGATTTGGAGCTCTTTTCCCTGAGAGCGAGGGACTCTCCCCTGGTCTGGCTGAGTGAGAATCCACCACTAGCGTCAGAGTCTGGGGGTGTAGATTTATGGCAGAGGGATTTAATAAACATTCTCTACCAGGTACTGGCAAGCCAGGCAGACAGCCAGAGCTCTAAATAATAGAACACATTACCCTGGACTACAGAGGAATATGGGTAATATATCATGGACTACCTACAGTCCTCAGCGACAAATCTAAACGATCTCACAAGCAGCCCAGCCCATGATACTGTGTACTGCTTTTTTTTTTTTTCACTCCTCTTCCCCTATGATCTGAGAACTGATTTTAGTACATTGAAGTCTTGGTAAAAATGTTAATAACACAATAGGAATCTTATTCTTCCAAACAGGTTCTACATGTTTCCAGTATAGTATATACCTCAGTCACTGCTTTACAACTGTGGATTGGACAGCACGTTAACATACAATTACGTACAGGTAACCCAAAAACAGAATGACAACAACAACTCAACTGAATATATCCTGAACTACCTAGTCAGGTAAATGGGGGCTTACCAGAGCAGGTTTTAGTGCTTTTTAAATCCCTGGTGAATTATCAGGGTGGTATTGAATCCTCTGGCCAAGTTTCCCACAGGGCTAGAGCGTCCTTGAACAATACGCTCATCTGTTCTCAGGCAGCCAGATAGGTGTTGCAAGAGTTTCAGCTGAGCAGGCTCCACCTCTCTCCCCCCACCCCCTCTGACATCACAGACACCTCACTGACCTCACTCACCTTGCACCGCTCTGCTCCCTCTCCTTTCCTCATGAATTCTCTCTGTGCAACTCACTCCTTCTCTCACAATCTTCCTCCTCAGTCAAACCAGATGAACAAGTTGTACACGGACTACACACACAGAGAGGTATTCAACCTCCTCTCCTCTTCTGGGAAGAGACCATTATGACCCCCTTTCTTTCAGTATGTAACCCTTCATCCACAGATCTTAGATTAGCCCTCCACAGTCATAATCCTTAGTACCTCCATTACCCTCTGTGATGTGTTATCTGGGTTCTAAATACCATGCCAACCCCTGTTGTTTAGAGTGCTATCAACTCCAGCCTCCCACCGCTTCCCATCCAAATATTTCAGGAATCTACTACTTTGGTCTAATCATTAATAGCGGGCCCCTCTTCACCTCCCTGTGAATCCAGGACAGCTCTCGGTCAGCTCTCAGAACTAGGCCCTAGCTGACAAGGAATAATCTCTCACTACACCTCTAAAGTCAGTTATTAAAACCAGAAAACCAAACTATCACAAGGTAGTCTTCAATGGAAAATGTAAAACAGAATATCTGCAACTGACAAAGCAAATGCTGCAGCCAATAACAGTGTATTAGGTATCAATGTTTCATAAAATGTTACTTCATACTTTAAGTAAAGTGATCCAGACTGTTTCTCCATTGCTGCTCCAGCCAATACTGCAAGCCTAATCAATTAGATCCCCAGTCTCACTGTGGATTGGGAACATGGTATTTACTGAACAATGGGAACCAGCAGACTCCACACTTCCCACAGGCTCACCCCATTGTGTGGGACACCCCTCTCTAATTCACAAACCCCCTGGATACTTACTACTACAGCACATTCAGAAAATAAACAGATAACAACATTTACATAACTAGGTCATTAGACCATTTCCACACACACAAAACCCTATTAATGAGTGAGCACTAACCATGTATGGCCGATGGTAGTAAGTGCCAAAATATGTCAAGGATATGTGACACACCTTTAACTCTGATCACAAGACCCCACTTACTATCTGGACAGAGGAAACAGTCCAAGCCAGTGCTTCTAAACATCCTTGCACAGAAACCACCACCAAAACTAAACATGAGGTGAAAATGGTAGAAAGATAGTTCAGTCATCTGGAGAACAGAACAGTAGTTCCCCATCTCGGTCTCATTTATTTAAGATGTTAGCGGTTTCACTTCTCATTAGAGCCCATGCCAAAATGCCTGTGGTTTGAGATATTCCCAGAACATTCTGATGCAGACCCAACCCTGAACCCACAACAACCTCCCCAGACACCCCAGGCCCTGTGACATGACGGAGGAATCCTCTGAGGAGGATAAAAAAATGTGTCAAAGGTCAGGACTCACACGCAGGAAGAGCACCACCACACCCTTCTCATACAGTCACATGGCACGCTGGTTCACTGAACATTTCCAGTAGAGGCATGACGAGAGAGATTGCTACAGTCGACTACAAACACAAGCATTAATTAAGGCTCTGGTTTTAACCCATTATATACTGGTGTGAAATAAATGTGAAGAGGGCTTGTTAGGAATGGATCTGCATGGTCCACTGCCACAGCTAGCCTTTGATTTTAGCACCTTTTTAAATATTTGAGCAGCCTTTTACTGTGCCAAGATAACAATTAAGGGTCTAATCATATGATTATTACCATTACAGAAATGATTTTATCCTTACTGAGCTGTGCTTACTTTGGTTTTATTGGTTGACCATATAACTGGACCTGCAAGTGATTATAATACAAGTAAGTGTCAAATTACTTGCTGATAAGAGGAAGAGAGAGATGGACTGAAACAGACAGACAGAGAGACAGAGCGAGAGAGAGGGAGATCACTCTCTATATCATGACCATCCTCAGACTGACTATCTTAGAAATACCTTTTTCATTTATAGTACAGCCTTTGTATAAAATGTGGTGCTCTAGCATACATTTTATTCTCCTTTATGGTCTTCGGTCCTATACCCATTCAAATGCACACTTTCTCTTCCTTCCCCCATAGTCATGGTCCATCTATGGTTAAATCTGAACAAGCAGACTATCTGAATGACATGTTGGTTACTTTTGAGATTTTGGAAAAAGCCCCAGTTCTCTTTTACCCAACAGGCAGGGATAGGGAGTTGTGGTTCATCCTATTCATTAAGTTGTAATAAAGCTGACATCCATGATGAGGAGGATAATGACAGCTTAAGCTACAGTAGCTTCTTTCAGGGCATGTCACTGAACTCTGGGAAAACCTCACTTTTAAAAGCCTTTTCATCCCGACTCCCCAAGATTCCTCACGGGACGATTGGAGTGCTGCAGTGGGATCCTCTTTCTGCAGACCCCCTCAACCCCCCTTCCAAGCCCCTCACACCCTCCCCAAGCTTCCCACAGCCCCCCTGCCAAGGTGATTGTGTTTTATTGCTTGATCAATTGTTTGCTCTCCGAGAGACACACACACCAATGACAGGCAGCTTTGCATAATGAGCGCGGCATGCTGGGAGAAGGGCGGGGGGGGGGGCTGCACTGAATACAAAGGTCTCCAACCTTGACAGGAAGAACTATCAATATTCTACCAGATGACAGGCCCCTCTAGAACAGCAACAAGAGTTGTGCACGTAAAAAAAAAAGCATATTACAAAAGTCCACCGTTTCACCAGGTCTGCTGAGGAGGAGTTTTGGCATGAGTGCTCCCTCCCTCCATGTGTGGTGGGTTGGCCTGGGTAGAGCATAGCTCTCTCAGAGCTGAGCCCCTCACAGAGACAGCCCAGGCTGGCTTGGTGCCGGCTCTTCCAGCATCAGAGCCCTGCCTGCCTGCTCCCCATGGCGCACCATAATTACACCTTCCACTGGGAGGGCTGCTGAGAAAGGAGCTGGGATACGCTGGGTTTAATACATGGGACATGCCCATTAATGCCTTGGCATTCACTGCAACAGCACACCCAGCTGTGTCAACAGGGATACAACATGGGAACAGGTAAGAGACATAGTAAATGAAGCTGGTGGAGGAAAACACACGAGACTAAAACGTTTATTTTTTACCTCAACCGCCATTTAAGGCCAAAACTGTAACTTTAGGTTTCATATTTGGAATCACAGTCAAGGTTATTTCAATCACACCCTAAATGAGGACTGCCACAATCTTATCACCATAATCTAGATACCATCACACCCACGTTGATAACAACTTTCCCTCCCTTTACCCTGGCCAAGAACACAAGCTTTTTGTTGCCATTATTTACAGTTTGGTGGATTATTAACCAGAGTGGGGCTGGTTGTTCAGTTAGACCATAAGGAGAAACAAGTCACCGAAGGCCAACCTACCTTCCGAGGTTTCAACTTGTCCTGTAAATCGTACTGTCCGATGCCTTTATAGCTGACTCCCAGCCACCACGGCAGGCCCTGCTTGTCCTGTTGGGAAGGCAAGGCATGGCACACCACTCATTAGGAGCAGCTTGAGTGGTACATTTAAAAAAGAAGAACAGGCCATTACTGTGGCAATTACGCCATTAGGCTAGCAGCACAAGGAGAGATCAATTGCATTGAAGCAGCCCTAAAAAGCCACAGACCGAGTCATTTTAACAGCAGCGTTTGATGTGCTCAGACACCCTGCTTTAATGAGTGAGGTAGGAGAGTTGGGCTGACGCTCTGGGAGAGAGAGAGTTGCTGAGAGAAGGATCATTCAATCATTAGTTTACTAAGCATGGAGCCAGAGCAAACACCCAGCTTAAGTCCCTGTCCAGCCTCCAGAGGGAAAACAACTGTATTTCTATCTGAACACTCTACTTTTTTATAATTTAAAAAAAGTTTAGTTAGATGGGAAAGCAAACATGAAAACAAATGTACAGATGTTTGATGCTTCCTACTGTAAGATACAGGGTTGCTTTTTTCTTACCTTTACTGGATAATAATGGACTCCATATGTAGGGAGGGACTCCACTAAGGCCAAATACCTTCAAAACAGAGTGGGACACATTAGCAGTAATTCAGGCAGTTACACTTCATCAACGTCTGTGAGTGGCTGCTCTACAGAAGTTTGAATGGGCTTTAAGCCCCAGTCAGTCATTCACCAGACACAATCACTTACAGTGGCGGAGCCATCGATTTCTTTACAGGGCCTTGGAGAATCCATTGATCAAGTAAAGGGCACAAATCATACAGCCGAGTATAAATGACCTTGCTAGGCTAAGCTCTCCCAGGGAAAACACAGTGGATCTCTGTCACACACTGCTGGCTGCCCACAGTATAGTAAGAGTTAGCTGTCCCCTAATTAATGACACATTCTGGCAGCGTGACAGCAATCCCTTTTAAATAGCAGGAGTAGACGCTACAGAGGACTGCAGAGTGTGTTGGACTGATGAACGTGCTGAACTAGAGGTACACAGCAGCTCATTTCCTCCATGCACTTGACCCAGATTAACATAAAAATGACAATTTATTACGTTACTTACTGCACAATGGCTTGCCCTCTGCTGAGGCCCTTCAGGTTCTCATAGTGCTCGATCACTCTGTCTTCACTGTAATAGAGAAAAATAAAAGCCATAATGAATAAGCCATCACTGATTGTAACATATCCCCAAACAGAAAAAAGTGGTGAGACGGTCCTTCCCTGACACACATTCTGCCTGTTCATGCAGAGAATTCTGTCTGGCCTACTGGCCTGACCATAGTTCTCATCTCCCTCTCAGCTCACACACACAACCCATCTGCTCTCTCACACACACACACACACACACACACACACACACACACACACACACACAACCCTGTAATTCCAATCTGCCCATTAATCCATACAGCTGCTGTTGGGCTGGGCTGCAGCCTCAGATGAATGCTGAGGCAGAAGAACAAGATGCAGCAGCATGCACTCAGACAGACACAGGAGCTGTTAACCAGTGGCTGGCCTGGCCGTCTGCCTCCCTCCCTCCCTCCCTCCCTCTCCTGCCTAACCCAGCTCCCATGAGGACATGATGAAGTCAGCACCACCCTGGCTGTTCATGGTGCAGCCAGACGTAATTAACACAGAGCACTAATTAATACAGCCCATCTGAGATAAACAGCCTGGCAGGACTCTGGGTGCACCTCCACCTCTCTGCCCACACCAGCTCATCTGCATGGGAAAATAATTGCTTTGTGCATCCAGTTGTTAGCTACAATTAAAAAGCAATTTGATAGGGATAGGGACGGTGTGAGGGGAGGAGTGGTATTGACAGGACTGCGGTCTGGTATCTATGGGACTGTGTGTAATCCACTTGGATTAATACCCCCTGTGCATTTGTGGTTAAAGTGTTGCTAATGTGGCACTGCTTACCAGTATACCAGGGAGGGGTGCTCCCTCAGGACTCTAGTGGGTAAAACCGGGAGCTTCTTCAGGTCCGACCTGGAGCTTTCAACACTGTAAACACATAAGGATTGAAAAATAATGATCAACTGAATTAATTCACAAGAACAGTAATCTCCAATAGGGCCAGGAGGAATTTTAAAGCTCCATAATAATAACACTGCTGATTGATCAAAAGTTCTTATTACTGTCATTATACTGTCATACCGTCATTACACTGTTATACTGTCATTACAGTTATTAGACTGTCATTACCCGGTCATACCGTTATTACACTGTCATTACCGTTATTAGACTGTCATTACACTGTATAATTACTAGTCTAGATCTCCATGATGACCATCTCTGAGTTCAATAAACCCCTATATCCAATAATGACCCCAAATGAGTTCTACAGAGCAGAACACAGGGGACAGAGATCATATGAAATATCAATGTTCAAATATTGTACAAATTGTTATTGATGCATTTGTGGTTTTACAGAACAGGTAACTCCCCACGTCGTATAGCATGAAAGTGATAACTAACTAACTAAAAATAAAATCATATTTTTTATCTGGCAGGCTATTGATGCTTCCTAACAGACTAGGCTTAATATCCACTTATGTCTTGCCAAAGTGCCTCAAATAGAAACAGATAAAAACCTGTTTAACAGAGGAAATTGAAATATAGTTATATCATGTCAAGGAGCCTTTCAAGAATGGGCTGGTAATTATGACTCATGAGTAAATGTTTTTCAATGTTCTCACATGTACATACATTATTTGAGGTTGGTGTGTACAGTACAGGCGTTGACCTCAATCTTTGCATGCCAGTGCAAAGAGTGAGACATAGTCCTACCATATGTCATTTTCCATACCATTTCCTAAACACACAATTAAGACCTAATTTAATCATAAATGCAACAGGTACCTCAAGTCAGGAGGTGATCTAATACACAGCAATAAAATATTATCTCTCTGTACTAACTGTGTTGTATGTCACTGTCAAGGTCTGTGATAGTGAACTATGAGTCACTCCAACACATGAGGGGGGAGCATTTGCTCTACAATTACTGATCGACAAAGAGGGCTATGACTTGGTAGGCCAGAGCACTGGAGCCCGGAACAAAAGCCATTCACCAGTTTTGGCAGCCCATGCAGTGTTGAAAGGTACTGTACAACTCACAGAGGAGAGCTTTTCAAAAATAGGACTTGGCCTCTCAGACAAGACTCAGACCAGTAGATCCTTCATATCTGTATCATGTTCTAAAATACTGGGACAACATAGTATACTTATGTTTTGGTCTTTTTTCATTGCCACTATTTGATGTAATAACTAATGAAGAAAATCAACAAAAGAGAAAGAAACTACAAAGCATGAGCTGAACTTTTTCAAATATCTCACTTGCAGTTTCTCAATGATCTCCAAAGTGAAATGAAAAAAGCTAAACAATCCTTAGAATGCAGAGGCCATAATGATCTAGTAATATGAACCTGCTCACTCCACAGAAAGGTGAAACACTACAGAGAGAAAGCCACTTTAATCATTGCTCCCTAGCTAGCTGCCTCTCTGAAGTGCACTAGTCTCTGCAGTTCACTGCTATGGAGTTTGATGGCAAACATTTTATAGGGCGCTGGGGCTGGTGTTGCCCTGTCAGCAACCTGGAATTCATTACGATGTCTGTTATCCTCCTGCGACGTGGGCTGGGGGCAACTCTTCCACCTTGCCAGCTAGCGAGGGTGTAGGCTAAACACTCATACAATATGTCAGCTATTTTAGTGGGCTGATAGTTGGTCACTGTTAAGGAAATGCAAAGAAAGAGACCAGGGGATCCCCATAGCTGTGAAATTCCCAGTAAAAGCAGGTTGTATCTACATTTGAGTGAGTGAATCGACAGTGTAGCCTATAGGCATAATGTATTATACTTAGAACATTTAACTGGGATGTGACATAATCATCAGCTGAAAAGTACTACGTGGTGATATTACACTGCATAACATTTAAAAGGTACAAGCATAACCCCCAGGCAACATGTTTTTATTCTCCTATATGCACATGATCCCAATGAACATGCAAAATCAATCCAAGGCTAGAGGCACAACAGGAAAAGATAAAGTGATAGCTCAGCAGGGGCCGGCTTTGACTACAGAGAGATGACATCACAATGGTTAGTACCTGACGCCTGGCAGTCTACCGTGGGCCAGTGAGGTCTGCACTCCTAAAGCTCAACCCTTTTAGAACAGGCTATACATTGGAGGGGGGGCTCCCTAACTCCATACATCCTCCACATCTAATCTCAGAGCTACAGGGCCATTTGCAATGTGTGTCTAGAGCAGCATGTTTGAGAGGATTTGCCAACCTTACTCATCCAAAAGATAGAAATGAAAACCATCAGAGAGGAAAAATATGTATTAGCCTAAAAACAACCCAGGAGAGAGTAGGCTGGGCTATATAGTTGGACAGGCTCCCATCCACACTGACAGACTCTGTTTCATTGTGCTTTCAGTCAGGACAAAGTGCAGCTGAAACATTAACTGACGTAGCTGCCTGACACCTCAGGGCTAAACAATCTGAAAACGCACCCCTAATATACTGCAACACAAAGCTGTGAAGGGCATCACTGGGCAGTCAATACTATACAATAACCATGAACTTAAGCTTGCCCAAAAAAACAGGTGCTGCTGAAATTAGAGTTTTTGAGAGTACAAAGATAGGACCTTGACGTAGAAACAAACTGCATTTTAAGCATAAAATATCACGGTGTGCATTCACACCATACAATTCCTTACAGAGCAGAGCAAAGCTTTGTATTCAGATAGGCCTGATGCCCAGGGGCCTCTAGGAGACCCAAGCTGGGGAAAACACCCCACAGGTTCAGCCATATAACCTGCTCAGTGCTCGTCCACTCTGACGGACAGGACAATATTTTCTGATTACCTCAGCCCTCTCTTCTCCACCTGACGACTAAAATAACAAACCTTATCACCAGGTCAAGCCTTTCAGTGGCTTATCTCTCCACCAAAACACATTAGGCCTAGTAAAAAAATAATATATATATATCAAAAGCTATTGGGTTTCTACCAAAAGTTGCAAAGAAAATGTTGTGGTCTATTTAATAAACACAAGAGACCAGCAAAATGGATAAAAGGGTGTGGTGGCAGTAGCAGGAACAGCAGCATCTAGTGGGCAGAACTTGGTACTTTCACATTAACATGCTGACCACACCGCTCGCGTTACTTGCGCGAGCGTTGCAAAATAAATGTAACCATACATGTTATTCAATCATTGCATCTAAACTGCTCGTGCACGTCAACAAGTGTCTGCGTAGCCAGGCACTCAAATAGAACTTGGTTCTATTTGTCACGCTTGATGCGCTGCAAGTCCCACCTCTCCCATCTCCTCATTGGTTTTTAGGAGCATATACCCACGTGGGTGATTGAAAGATGAACTGAGGTCCACACTCCAGTCCAGTTAGTGGTGGTAATGCACCTTAAAGTTGGTTGCCAATCGCCATATAAAGTCCAAAGAAGAAGAAGAAGACTGAAGGAGGAGAGATTACTAGAAACTAACTCGGTTTACCCTTTTATCTGTGGATTAATTGTCGGAGTAAAGGAGTTCAGGTAAAATAACAACCCAATGTTTTTATCCCAGGACAAATTAGCTAGCAACAGCAAGTTGTCCTAATCCAGGCACTTGTCATCTCCCGTCTGGATTACTGCAACTCGCTGTTGGCTGGCCTCCCTGCCTGTGCCATTAAACCCCTACAACTCATCCAGAATGCCGCAGCCCGTCTGGTGTTCAACCTTCCCAAGTTCTCTCACGTCACCCCCCTCCTCCGCACACTCCACTGGCTTCCAGTTGAAGCTCGCATCCGTTACAAGACCATGGTGCTTGCCTATGGAGCAGTGAGGGGAACGGCACCTCCGTACCTTCGGGCTCTGATCAGTCCCTACACCCAAACGAGGGCATTGCGTTCATCCACCTCTGGCCTGCTGGCTCCCCTTCCTCTGCGGAAGCATAGTTCCCGCTCAGCCCAGTCAAAACTGTTCGCTGCTCTGGCACCCCAATGGTGGAACAAGCTCCCTCACGACGCCAGGACAGCGGAGTCACTCACCACCTTCCGGAGACATTTGAAACCCCACCTCTTTAAAGAATACCTGGGATAGGATAAAGTAATCCTTCCACCCCCCCCCCCCCCCAAAAAAAAAAAGAAAAAAAAAGAAAAAAGTGTAAAGTGGTTATCCCACTGGCTATAGGGTGAATGCACCAATTTGTAAGTCGCTCTGGATAAGAGCGTCTGCTAAATGACGTAAATGTGCCCTTGAGCAAGGCACTTAACCCTAATTGCTCCTGTATGTCGCTCTGGATAAGAGCGTCTGCTAAATGACTAAAATGTAAATGTAAGTTTGTAATGTTTAATGCTTTTCGACTTGTCCCCAAATTAATATAGTTGGTTTAGAGTTTGTTTTGATATTTCAACCTGCGTGTCCTGCAATGGCTAATTTCTCTGAACAGGGGAAGAAAACCATCACCAGATTTACAGGGAATACATTACAAAGGTTGAAGAAGCAATACCCCAAGCAGCAGCTCCATACTACTTGTCAGACAGAGAACTGATACCGTATACTGGTTGTTGGTGTGAGGGATCTGTGGGTGGCTATTGATCATTTTATTGGATTCCTCATGTCTTACTCATTGTTAGGAAGAATTATGGTTCAAATCAGATGTTAGGTACTATATTTATTGAAGATTATAAGAATCCTATGGATTAAAATGGCCAATTTGGGTGAAATCAATTCACTTAATTTCTCAGATAAAATGATATTTAAACAAAATAATGTTTCAGGAATGCTAATCTTATCGGTTTCTAACTACTGAAACAATTTCAGAACAATCTGAGATGGTGGGTGACATGGCTTGCTGAATTGACATGGAATGACCCTGAAACTTTCACAAAAACATGTTTTATGAGTTAGCCCCAGTAACATACAAGTTTTACTCTTCCATAGGCCTACATGTTTTAAAATGGCCCTTTGCAAGTAGCCTACTGTGGCTGACAAATGTGACAGAGTGAGTAACATGGTGCAAGCTGAAGCAATATGTTATGATATTTAACAAAAGATGTATGCAGATCAGTGATAATTGTGTTCTAATAATAGTAATAATACGTATTTATGTATCTATTAGTGTTGACATGAGTGAATTACCTTGTGTAGTCTCCTTTGGCCTCCTGCGAAACAAGAGTGCCCTTACAAGTTAGAATAATGAATATGCATCAAGTACTACTAGCCTGGAGGACTTATAAAAACATTATCAGTACGTCATTAATAAGTCTTGAATGTTATTTAGGACTATGGGAACACTTTTTAATCTTACTCAGTTTTGAATAGCATTTACAGCAAAACATCTTATTACACACTATAAGAAGTACAATGATTTCAATATTGAAGTAAAAACGTAGCTGCACATCACTTACAAGACGACTCCGAAATGAATTTATTTTAACAGCGTGCATGAGTGTTGATTCAGTTTATATTCAAATCGCTGATGAATTACAGTCACACAAACTACAAAAATGCACTTACCTGCAAAGCGTATGCAGCTAATTTGAAAACATTTTCACTCTCCACTTCGATTATCTCCTGTCGTTAAAAAATGAGAAAATGTGTTATAGGGTAAAAAACAACAAAAAATGAGAAAATGTGTTATAGGGTAAAAAACAACAAGAGTACCACGTTGGAACAGTAGCACTTGACTTGAAGGAAATCTCATTCCCACCAGTAAGTACCTACCTCAACGGTTACCGACTGAACCAATGTCAATGAAAAGCAGGTGTACGTATTTAAGGTTGATTCGGAATCTTACATGTTTTTCATATTCTTCATGGACGTTCAAAACTAAATCTTGCTGCATAGCCTATATAATGACATGCAACGACAAAGTACATACAATAGCTACAAAAAGCCTCTATAACCACAGTTATTTATAATTTCAACCCCCTAATCATCAAAATGGTACATTCTTCGAGCAGGTTCACGTTCCTCCAGTGTTGAAAAAAAGTTCGTCCTGGGCACTGAGCTATAAGGTCCTGGAGCGTATTCATTACGCCAATTCTGTTGCAAACCGTTTCCTAAACGGAAGGAAACGGAACGAAACGAGGAGAGACCTACCTGAATTTGTCCAACAGAAACTCTCGTTTTGCTCTGTTTGCTTCCGTTTAAGAAACACCCCTGTGGTCCAAAACGGAAACAAACAGAGAAAAACAAGAGTTTCTATTGGACAAATTCAGGTAGGTCCCTCCCCGTTTCGTTTGCTTCCGTTTAAGAAATGTTTTGCAACAGAATCACCAGAATGAATACACTCCTGGCAAATTGGCAGCATTGTATCAAAGATGGTGGATAAATGAAGATAATTCACTCAGGCCGTTTACCATTGAAATAAATGGTCAGTTCCTGTCTACTTAACTATGTGTGTCTCCCATAGAAACCAATGCAATAGCAGCTGTGTCTGGTCTTCTTAGTTCTTAGGCTGCGTTCAAAACAACTGGGAACTTGGAAAAATACGAGGTCAAATCATGACGTCAGTGATATTCAGGTCGGAAAGTTGGAGCTCTAGAAAGAGGCCTGAGTTCCCAAGTTGCAATTCTGAGTTGGATGACCGTTCAAATAACATTTTCCCAGTCAGAGCATGTTTTTTTCCGAGTTCCCAGTTGTTTTGAACGCACTGAAGTCGGAAGGCTGAGATTTCTTCCCAGTTCCGAGTTCCCAGTTGTTTTGAACGTGGAGGTGTCATTGTAAAAAAAAAAGTCTGTCTTGCTCCTCTCCTCTCTACCTAACTTCCCCTCACAGTCCCTTCAGTTTCCCTTAAGTCCCGTTAGTTTGGCTGCTCATCCTACCGTAGTTATCCCTCACCAGTCATAGCCCTGCCATTCCCAACCAATCAGAGAGCTTGGAAATGCATATCTGGACACTGCACCCGCCCACTCAGGTCAGAGTGTTATCGTCGTCCGAAGGGAAAATACACAAGTTTCTGAGGACTTTTTATTGTCGACAGTAACACGAATATCTGAATGTTGTGCATGCATCAAAATAACCACAACAATAAGATTCCAAGCCATTTGGATTACCACAATCATTAAACATCTTCAAATGGAAACAGATGTGTCTGCGTCTGTGTGTGTGTGTGGTGGTGACTATCAAGAGTACAGTGATGGGCCTCAACATCATATTCTAACCGGACAGCACTATAGTGGGCAGAACCAAACCAATCAGCATTAAGTATATAGTGGGTGAAGGCATTCACAGCCGACCACTCAGACGGGTGAGGGCATACCAGCCAACCGTTTTTATATGGTCCTTCTAGCCCGATTTAGCTACCAACAGTTTTTTACATGGTGCTTCATTCTGCCGGATTTAGCGACCAATAGGTTTTACATGGTCTTTCGTATCGCCGGATTCTGACCTCTATAGTTGAGATGTTGAGGTGCCCCGAAGAGGAGTCATGCCAAGAGACGCCTGTCACCACCCATCTCAGACCACACCACCACACAAAGCCGTCATGCACCTGAGGAAGATGAGTTGCAAGGCCCTACACACCTCTCTAATCTAAGAGACTACCAGCCCTGCTCAGTGGTCAGGTAGTGACCATACCCTCACCAGTTGGAAGCTGATGAGGGAATACGAGTACCTGCGACACGAGCAGCAAGAGATCATGAGGGCGTACTTTAGGCCCTCCCGGCCTGAGTCACCGCCACGGGAGCACTGGTACTGCCCCTACTCTAATTTTACATTTACATTTTAGTCATTTAGCAGACACTCTTATCCAGAGCGACTTACAGTAGTGAGTGCACACATTTTCATACTTTTTCGTACTGGTCCCCTGTGGGACTGAAACCCACAAATCTAGCATTGCATGTGCCATGCTCTACCAACTGACCACCACTGCACTAGGCCTCCCCGACTAGAGCCATCGTCACCATCACGGGAGCGCCATCAATGCCGATACTCCCTGAGTCGGCCCAGCTACTCCCCTCCCGACCTGAGCGCTCGCCACCTCCACGGGACCATTGGGACCCTCACTACGTTATCGTCGTCCGAAGGGAAAAGACACATGTTTCTGAGGACTTTTTATTGTCGACAGTAACACGAATGTCTGAATGTTGTGCATGCATCGAAATAACCACAACAATAAGATTCCAAGCCATTTGGATTACCACAATCATTAAACATCTTCAAATGGAAACAGATGTGTTTGCGTCTGTGTGTGTGTGTGGTGGTGACTATCAAGAGTACAGTGATGGGCCTCAACATCATATTCTAACCGGACAGCACTATAGTGGGCAGAACCAAACCAATCAGCATTAAGTATATAGCGGGTGAGGGCATTCACAGCCGACCGCTCAGACGGGTGAGGGCATACCAGCCAACCGTTTTTACATGGTCCATCTAGCCGGATTTAGTTACCAACAGTTTTTTACATGGTCCTTCAATCCACCAGATTTAGCGACCAATAGTTTTTACAGTCATAATACCCATAAAACCTAGCGGTCAAACAGGGAAATGGTTCCAATTGTTTTCCACCATTCATTTTTCCCATAGGGGATTTTATAAACACTTAAAATAAGGGCTGTGTTTTGTGTTGGCTTACCCTGGGGTGACATTTTGATAACCATGTAAATCTCTCTCGGACAAGGTGACTTTTATCAATATATTAGTCTCTATATACTCTCAGATTCGAAATTGCTAATTAGCATCAAAGTAGACGTCATGCAAAACTACAAATCCCTGCAAGCTCCTGCATGTCATCTCTAGCTGACAATTTTGCTAACAGGTATTGTGTCAATTTAAAACTTGCACAAGACAGCTCACAGAATTGTCCATTTAAAGAAAGTTAGTCAATTTATTAATTACTCCATTTAGCTAACATTAGATAGGAAATCCAGAGATTTGGCTGTCTTGTCCAGATCATCATGGCATGTGTAGTTCTTCATGATAGCCACATTAGCAGCTAATTAGCATTTCATTTTGGGGGGGTGAATACAGGCGAATATATCGATAAAAGTCACCTTGTCCTAGAGATATTTACATGGTTATCAAAACATCACACCAGGGTAAGCCTACACGAAACACAGACCTTATTTTAAGTGTTTCTAAAATGACCTATGGGGAAAATGATTGGTGGAAAAACGATTGGAACCATTTCCCAGTTTGACCGCTAGGTTTTATGGGTATTATGACTCATACTGTGGTACTCTATCAACTTTAATTGAACCAGAAAATAAAAAAGTGGGGTGCTTTGAAAAAACTAGAGAGAGGAAAACATATTTCTAGTGTGTGTGATATCAAATGGATTCTGTTCAGTTCCATACAGGGTTATGCAGTGCACGTGAAGTTTTTAATAATTTAAATAATTTCTGGGTAACAGTACCTTACTGTGATTGTTTGCAATCAAAATGGTCAAAAAGAAACAAAAATAGTTTCTTAGCAAAGAGCAATTTCTCAAGCAACAATTTTGCTAAGACTGTTCGTGAGTGGTCTGAGTGGGAAGGGGAAAATGGAAAACTAGCTGTTATTGGCAGAGATGTTTGGAACTCTCTTTCTTATTGGTCTAAACTAAATTCCACCAAAACAGGCTGACATTTCAGGCTGACTTTTCAAACAGCTCTTACATTAAAAGGGCATTTTCATAATTTTCACAATTTCACTGTATTATTCCAACCTCATAGTGTGGAAATACTGTATATATAAAACACAGGAAAATCACATTTATGACTGCCTTTAAGACCATCTCCATGGGCCAGAGATGCTTAAATACATGGGTAACTATCACATCTGAACTCATATTGGGATTCCATTGTTTCCTCTGGATAATTCAGCAACATTAGGTGATAAACAAATACTGATGAAGAGCCATCTGGATTTACACCATCCCTGGCTACGCAGAGACTGACTGACTAAATGTCAAATAAAATAAAATGTTATTAGTCACATGCTTCGTAAACAACAGGTGTAGACTAACAGTGAAATGTTTATGCTCCCTTCCCAACAATGAAGAGAGACAGAAAATAGAGAAACAATAGAAAAGTAAAACACGTAATAATAAAAGTAATAATAAATACACAATGAGTGACTATAACTTGGCTATATACACGGCATACCACTACCGAGTCGATGTGCAGGGGTATGAGGTAATTGAGGTATATAATTTATGTACATATAACTAGGAATAAAAGTGACAGATAAACAGTAGCAGCAAGTCAATAATATAATAATACTCTTAGTAAACATTTTCATCTTTAATATACAATATGTAGAAACTATGAGAATAGAAAAGTTAAGAACTTTTGTGAAATATTACAGCACAGTTGAAAAATATATGGCAATTAGAAATCAAAACTGGATGGTGTTCAGAGATAGATGGGAGGGGTTGAGGGTAGCTGACGGCTGGGACTAATAACAAATAAAACAAATAAAAAAAGATAACTAATGTAAAATATACTGTGTCAGTAAAATGTATAGAGTACGTATAAGCTGGAAGTAGAAGCCTAAGTATTGTTGTCCATACATTTTACTCCAGTTAGGGAAAGGGTGGTAGGGTTAGGGGAAAATAATAAAGAAGGAAAATATATGTTTTTTAAATATACAGTGGGGAAAAAAAGTATTTAGTCAGCCACTATTTGTGCAAGTTCTCCCACTTAAAAAGATGAGAGAGGCCTGTAATTTTCATCATAGGTACACGTCAACTATGACAGACAAATTGAGAAAATAAAATCCAGAAAATCCCATTGTAGGATTTTTAATGAATTTATTTGCAAATTATGGTGGAAAATAAGTATTTGGTCACCTACAAACAAGCAAGATTTCTGGCTCTCACAGACCTGTAACTTCTTCTTTAAGAGGCTCCTCTGTCCTCCACTCGTTACCTGTATTAATGGCACCTGTTTGAACTTGTTATCAGTATGAAAGACACCTGTCCACAACCTCAAACAGTCACACTCCAAACTCCACAATGGCCAAGACCAAAGAGCTGTCAAAGGACACCAAAAACAAAATTGTAGACCTGCACCAGGCTGGGAAGACTGAATCTGCAATAGGTAAGCAGCTTGGTTTGAATAAATCAACTGTGGGAGCAATTATTAGGAAATGGAAGACATACAAGACCACTGATAATCTCCCTCGATCTGGGGCTCCACGCAAGATCTCACCCCGTGGGGTCAAAATGATCACAAGAACGGTGAGCAAAAATCCCAGAACCACACAGGGGGACCTAGTGAATGACCTGCAGAGAGCTGGGACCAAAGTAACAAAGCCTACCATCAGTAACACACTACGCCGACAGGGACTCAAATCCTGCAGTGCCAGACGTGTCCCCCTGCTTAAGCCAGTACATGTCCAGGCCCGTCTGAAGTGCATTTGGATGATCCAGAAGAGGATTGGGAGAATGTCATATGGTCAGATGAAACCAAAATATAACTTTTTGGTAAAAACTCAACTCGTCATGTTTGGAGGACAAAGAATGCTGAGTTGCATCCAAAGAACACCATACCTACTGTGAAGCATGGGGTTGGAAACATCATGCTTTGGGGCTGTTTTTCTGCAAAGGGACCAGGACGACTGATCCGTGTAAAGGAAAGAATGAATGGGGCCATGTATCGTGAGATTTTGAGTGAAACCCTCCTTCCATCAGCAAGGGCATTGAAGATGAAACGTGGCTGGGTCTTTCAGCATGACAATGATCCCAAACACACCGCCCGGGCAACGAAGGAGTGGCTTCGTAAGAAGCATTTCAAGGTCCTGGAGTGGCCTAGCCAGTCTCCAGATCTCAACCCCATAGAAAATCTTTGGAGGGAGTTGAAAGTCTGTGTTGCCCAGCGACAGCCCCAAAACATCACTGCTCTAGAGGAGATCTGCATGGAGGAATGGGCCAAAATACCAGCAACAGTGTGTGAAAACCTTGTGAAGACTTACAGAAAACGTTTGACCTGTGTCATTGCCAACAAAGGGTATATAACAAAGTATTGAGCAACTTTTGTTATTGACCAAATACTTATTTTCCACCATAATTTGCTAATAAATTCATTAAAAATCCTACAATGTGATTTTCTGGATTTTTTTTCTCATTTTGTCTGTCATAGTTGACGTGTACCTATGATGAAAATTACAGGCCTCTCTCATCTTTTTAAGTGGGAGAACTTGCACAATTGGTGGCTGACTAAATACTTTTTTTCCCCACTGTATGGGGGACTGGAAATGTTGCAGACAATTACAGTGATAGAACCCACAATCTATCTGCAATATTAAAGCTGATCTATATATGAAAATAGCAGCAGCGAATAAGTTAGTGCAAAAAGCGTCAATTCAGATAGTCCGGGTATCTGTTTAACTAACTATTTAGCAGTCTTATGGCTTGCAGGAAGAAGCTGTTCAGGATCCTATTGGTTCCAGACTTGGTGCATCGTTACCGCTTGCCGTGCAGTAGCAGAGAGAACAGTCTATGACTTGGGTGGCTTGAGTCTTCGACAAATTTAAGGACATTCCTCTGACAATGCCTGGTCTAGAGGTCCTGGATGGCAGGGAGTTCGGCCTCAGTGATGTACTGGGCCATACGCACTACCCTCTGTAGCGCCTTGTAGTCGAATGCCAAGCAGTTGCCATACCAAACGGTGATGCAGCCAGTCAAGATGCTCTCAATGGTGCAAGTCTGGAACCAACAGCACTGTCGTGCCCTCTTCACGACTGTGTTGGTGTGTGTGGACCATGATAGATCCTTAGTGATGTGGACACCGAGGAACTTGGTCTCAACTTGCTCCACTACAGCCACGTCGATGTGAGTGGGGCCGTGCTCGGTCCTCTGTTTCCTGTAGTCCAAGATCAGCTCCTTTGTCTTGCTGAGGTTGAGGGAGAGGTTGTTGTCCTGGCACCACACGACCAGGTCTCTGACCTCCTCCCTTTAGGCTGTCTCATCGTTGTCGGGGATCAGGACTACCACGTAGTATCATCAGCAAACTCAATGATGGTGTTGGAGTCATACGTGGCCACACAGTTGTGGGTGAACAGGGAGTACAGGAGGGGACTAAGCACGCATTCCTGAGGGGCCCCCGTGTTGAGGGTCAGCCTGGCGGATGTGTTGTTGCCTACCCTTACCACCTGGGGTGTAATTGTTTAATTACACCCCAGATTTTTGATGGTCAAACATCAGCTTTCCAATGTCAGACTAATAAGGAAAGTGAACGGTGGGTGGGTGCACCACTCAACCCATTACAATCACTGCTGTGTGTGTGTGTGAGTATGTGTGTATGTGTGTGTGTGTGTGTGTGTTTGTGTGTGTATGTGTGTGTGTAGGCTAATTTGTGATGTATGTGTGTCTGTATGTGTATGAAATGTCAGACCTGTTTCTCCAGCTCCATCATCCAACATGTATAGTAGATGATTTCCTCCTGTTAATTATCACAAACGCTATCTAATACTTTATAACAATACAGCTAATTTCTGCTACTCTGGCTGTGTGTGGCATGGGAAATATACACAGGTCTCTGAGAGGGGAGGCAGTGAATCAGGATATTGTTCTTTTTCATGTTGTTACAGTGCAGCGTTTCCAAAAGAGAGCCCTGAGTCAAATTATATTTTGGAGGATTAGCTAACTATTTGGTACTCATTGTGTTGAAGAATGTAGTATTAGAGTACATAAAACAAAAGTGTGAAGTCAGCAAGTGAAGTGAGTTTAGCCCCATGAGTAATTAAATATGTGCAGAACAATTACTCTAAAGACTGTTTTTGAAAGAGCTTGAAATAATGAAGAGTAATGGCCTACATCTTAATAAGTACTGGAGAGTGTCCAGTAAAACAGGCACTCCTTACTAAACAACTGTCTTCTGTAAATGGTTTGTAGACAAAATAACTCTCTGGCCACCAACTATGTTTTGGGCCCACCTTGCTTGTTTTAAGATGTTGACATCTAGAGTCAGCTTTCAGTTCCAGCAGCAACTCATCCTATCAGTTAGAATTCCCCACAATGATTCCACAGCAGGAACTTTTGTCTTGTAATTCCATTTGTGGGATTATATTTTCACACAAATGATCACAGGTCACACAATTGGTTTATGTCTACGCATGCAGTGGATGAGCCCCAACAGAGTAAGCACATTATTTGTGCATTGGCATGGAAATTGAAGGACAGGCTATGGAGGGCTGACTCGTGGCATGCTCAATACAATCATATTGAGTAACAAATGTAAGAAATGTAGTTACATCCACTTACATTGAAGACAGACAATTTGGCATTTAGGAAAAACAGCTCCACTGTTGTATTCTCTTTCAAGAATGTTATCTTCTCAATATAAAACCTGTAAAACACACATATATACATGGTGTAAATCATATGGAGTACTTGAATTAGGTGTAAGGGTAATAGTGCCCCCCTTCCAATTTCAGAACAGTCGTTCTTATTGCAGATTGTCAAACACTGTTACATTAGCGCCATCTACTGGACACGAGTCGCTACATGTGGTCTGGGTTACAAGTACTGTACCTCCTCCGATCAACACTGGGGATT